>NC_133142.1:67531848-67846113 GCF_048418815.1 Hemitrygon akajei | reverse complement strand
AGTTCCACTGGATTCGCTTGAACCAAATCTCAGAAGCTGAGTAGTAAGCACACCCACTATTAAGCTGCATGTTAGACTCTATTGGGCTGAGTGCGGGTAGGTGGGACTAGGTGAGATTAAGAGTTCGGCACGGACTAGGAGGGCCGGAATGGCCTGTTTCCGTGCTGTGATTGTTATATGGTTTATATGGTTTATTACTTAAGGAAAAATTTCTAGTGGATTGGTTTATAGAAAAGTATAACCTTTGTAAATTTACAATCTTGACATTTAACAAGTATGATTCTTAATACAATTTAATTATTTACTTACTTCACCAAACATATAGAATAAAGTTCCATCTCTTAGCTTGTCCACTGCCTCGTTACTTGGAACAAAGACTGTGTAAGGTCCAGGACCATCCAGTATAAGAGGGAGATCGCAATTCTACAGGATTAAATAATAACATTCTTACAATCTCTTAGCAATGTTCAGTGGTGATTGAGCAGAATTATAAAATAAAAACTATGAAATGCGTTTTAAAGTAAGTTATGGGAATAATCACAAAAGCAGAAAATATTGTTTAATTGCCTAGATGTACCCTAGTTTAAGGATGGAGCTGACACTTAAATCCTTCCAAAATATGATTTTAGATCATCTTTAGTGTATACTTCTAATATTAAAATTGTGCAATATTAATCAGTGCTAATGTTGATTTTATTGAGAATAAAAGAAAATTACAGACGTTGAAAATTAAAATCAATACAAAATGTTGGAAACTTTCAGCTGGCTATCCTGCTAAGCATTTTCAGCATTTCTGCTTTGATTTTTTTGAGATAGCATTGTCATAGTGCAATTGCACTATTTTGGGTAAATATTCTTTCTCATCTAAATTAGCTTTGTCAGATAACTTCTGGTACAGAATTCCAAAGGAATTTACAAAAAAAATAACTACTCTCAGAAACTAATCAAATAGTGGGACCACTAATGATAGAAAAGTGGCTTATTCCAACTGGTGCTATGGAGATTTGGAAAATGCATATTTGCCAGGATTTAAGCAAGTCACTTGAGCCACTATTTTGCTGCTGCAAAACTTGTTTTAAAGTGCCAGCTATTACAGATCTTGTCACTTTGGAGCCAAAGTGCATATTTTTCAGGAACTGTTTTCCATACAGCAGAGGCTGGAAGAGGGGTCAGAGTGATAAAATCATTTCAGCCAACAACCAAATGTAAAACACATGGGTTTAAAGATACATTTACACAACTTAAACCAAAATCGTGCTGTGCTGTTAAAAATTGGGTTAACCAAAGCAGAGCAATTTTGCGCACACGTAAGGGCTTGCTCAGTACATTTTCAAATACTCCAGCTCCTTTCAACTGATGTAAAACTCACGCAAATGACATCACTACAGCTCTACACACAAAGTTAATTTCTAATGAGATTTTCTACCTCACAGGCCTGAAAAATTATAATTCTTATTTACTCACAGAACAAAAAGCATTTACTAACCCTTTACCCCTAAATGGTGCCATTCAAAGGGCTATCACTCACACCACATTCTTTGTCATCACTGGGATCTTAAACCTTATGTGTGACCTAGCTGCAATTGCCATTGAGGTGAAGGTCAGCATCACTCCCATATCTCTTGCCTCAGTGCCATCCCAGGCAGTTGGTGCAGATCTCTGCCACACTCACAGTTTCTTACTCACTGCTACACTATAAAGGCTGCCCCAACTCCAAGCCCACAAAGAATTCACTTTTCTCCGTGCTCACATCTACTTTTTCTTCAGCTCGTGGAAGCAAATAAAGCAGGCAAAGGCAATTGTTTGCCCTGTGTGAATCCCTACAATGCAGGTATTCAGAGATTGCATTCACCTCCTCACTGAGGTCTTCTTGGCAATTTTCTGAATGTGGGCCAAACAAGAATTTGTTCAGTGCACCTCTCTACAAAAAAGAACCTAAGACAGAGGAGCAGAATTAAGCAACTTGGCCAATCGAGTCTGCTCCGCCATTCCCTCATGGCTCATTTACTTTCCTTCTCAACTCTAGTCTCCTGCCTTTTTGATGCCCTTACTAATAGACAACCCATCAACCTCTGCTTTAAACAAACCCAATAATTTGGCTTCCACAGCTGCCTGAGGCAATGAATTCCACAGATTCATCACCTTTTGATAAAGAAATTCATCCTCATCTCTATTTTACAGGGAAGTTCTTCTATTCTGAAGCTATGCCCTCTGGTCCTAGACCCTCCCATTATTAGAAACATCCTATCCACATCCTTTCTATCTGGGTCTTTCAATATTCGATAGGTTTCAATGAGATCCACCCATATTCTTCTAAACTCAACCAAATACAGTGCCATCAAATGTTCATATGTTAACCCTTTCAATTCCTGGGATCATCCTCATAAACCTCCTCTAGACCTTCTCCAATGCAGCACATCATTTCTTAGATATGGGGACCATAATTGCCCACAATACTCCAGATGTGTTGACCAATGCCTTACAAACCTCAGCAATACATCTTTACTTTTATATTTAGTCCCCTCAAAATAAATGCTAATATTGCATTTGCCTTCCTTCTTTCCAATTCAACTTGCAAATTAACAAAAAGAACAATTCTGCTCTCGGACTCCCAAGTCCCCTTGCACCTCCAGTTTCAGGATATACTCCACATTTGGAGAATAGTCTACACCTTTATTCTTTCTACCAAAGTGCATGACCATGCCCTTCCCTACACTGTATTCCATCTGCCACTTCTTTGTTCAAAGCTAATTTGCAGGCTGAATTATTAGTAAAGAAAGCAAATGCAATTTTAGCAGTCATTCCAAAAGGACTAGAATATAAGAGCAAAGATGTAATGCTGAGGCTTTATAAGGCATTGAGCAATAGCACTTGGAGTATTTTGAGCAGTTTTGTGCCCCTTATATGAGAAAATGTGTGTTAACATTGGAGAAGGTCCAGAGGAGATTTACAAGAATGATCCCAGGAATTAAAGGGTTAACACACGAGAAGCATTTGATAGCCTGTAATTGCTGAAAGGGGGATCTGATTGAAGTCTACTGAAGCTTTGCACATATGTACAGATATTGTTTCTCAGAATCAGAATGATGGGAGAGTTGAGGACCAGTAGTCACAACCGCAGAATAGAAGGATGTCCCTTTAGAACAGGGAAGAAGAGGAACTTCTTTAGCTGCAGGTTGATGAATCTAGGAACTTATTGCCACAGTAGGCTTGGAGGCCAAGACATTGGGTATATTTAAAGGGGCAGTTTACATGTTCTTTGTTTGTAAGTGTATCAAAGAATACAGGAAGAAGGCAGAAGAATAAGGTTCAGAGAGAAAATAAATCAGCCACCATCAAATGGTGGAGCAGACTTGTGGGGCCAAATGTCTTAATCTTATGGTATTCCAATTTTCCAAAGTGATCACTGCTATGTGTAGACCAGGAATTTTGCACTTTCAGTAGTGTTGATTTTCAACACCCCTTTCTTCAAAAGACTGTGGTAAAGTGATGGAAAATTTGATCAATATTTACTGAGGGCTGGCTCCATGTTCTCTTTGGATATGAGAAGTGCTCCATGTTTTCCAGGATCTTGCCATAAACCATAGAACCTTAGAACACTACAGCACAGTACAGGCCCTTCAGCCCTCCATGTTGTGCCGACCCATATAATCCTTAAAAAAAAGTACTAAACCCACATTACCCCATAAGCCTCCATTTTTCTTTCATCCATGTACCAGTCCAAAAGGCTCTTAAATATCCCTAATGTTTTAGCCTCCACCACCATCCCTGGCAAGTCATTCCAGGCACTCACAACCCTCTGTGTAAAAAACTTACCCCTGATGTCTCCCCTGAACTTCCCTCCCTTAATTTTGTACCTATGCCCTCTAAAAACGTTTATTTTTATAGTGTAGTGTTGTGCAGAGGGGACAGTTTGGTAGGGGCACCTTGGTTTTGGGAATGTTGATGCAAGGTTCAGCCTCCTGTATGGTTTGTTAAAAACTTTAAAACACCTTAGAGCTCAGCCTACAAATACTGTAGTTTGACCACTAAAATGGAGTTGATATTGGTTCTGGTGTAGAGGTAAGATAGGTTGGGCAGTTCTCATTTGACCTGCAGATTAACTCCTTGCATGAGGGAATTTCAGTGGATTTAAGGTGTAGCATTGTCAAGAAAAACAGAAAAAAAACACTACCAAGAAAATGAGACAATCTTGTTTGATGTGGACTTCATTGGTTTTGGCTTTGTTGGTTCCAACCATGATGTCCAACATACAGACAAATATCTATCACCAGCTGAATTTGAGGAAATTGCTCCAGATTCCAATTCCTTCAGGCCAATGGAGTCAAAATCTTCAGTGGCAGACAGAAAAAAAACAAGCCTTGTAGGCTATGGTTATGCACCTGCTATTTCATTTGAGTGTTCACATGGTACAGAACTCCATGCTGCAACTCTTTGGGAGTGGGTGGTTGAGAATAGGGTGCAGGCAATGTCTTTTACTATAGGAGATCTAGAGGTCAGCAGGTGTAACAACTTTAAAGCTGCTAACAGAATGACTGCTGGCCAGCTCTTTATACTTACAACAGGTTCCCCGGATATTTTTCACTGTCACTGATTGGAAGGGGACACTCACACAGATGACAGGAGAAAAGCAATGGCTGTAGTTACTTTGAGTAATTTGGAAGGTACAGAATAGATACATCCCAAAGAAGCAGTAGTATTGCAAAGGCAGGATGACACAGGAAGTCAGACAAGTAAAAGACTGGGCATATAATTGAGCAAAAATCAGTGGGAAGTTAGATCATTGGGAAGCTTTTAGAAACCAATAGAATGTAACTAAAAATGCCCTAAGGAGGGAAAAGATCAAATATGAAGGTAAGCCAGCCAATAACATCAAAGAGTATACCGAAAGATTTTTTCAGATATATCAAGAGTAGAAGAGAGGTGAGTGTAGTTATTGGACAGCTGGAAAATTATGCTGGAGAGGTAGTACTTGGGGACAAGGAAATGGCAGATAAACTGAATAAGTATTTTGCATTGATCTTCACAGTGGAAGACTCTAGCAGTATGCCGGAGGTTTGAGTGTGTCAGGGGGCAGCAGTGAATGCAGTTGAAATTATTAGGGAGAAAATGCTTGGGAAGCTGAAATTTCTGGAGGTAAATAAGTCATCTGGACTAGATGGACTACACTCCGAAAGAGGTAGCTGAAGATATTGTGGAGAACAAGAATAACTAGATTCTGGAATAGTTCCAGAAGACTGGAAAATTGCAAATTTCACTCCACTCTTTAAGAAGGGAGAGAGGCAGAAGAATGAAATTTATAGACCAGTTAGCCTGACCTCAGTGTTTGGGAAGATGTTGGAGTCGATTGGTAAGTATGAGGTTTCGGGGTACTTGCAGACAAATAATAAAAAAGGCCAAAGTCAGCATAGTTTTCTTAATGGAAAATCTTGCCTGACAAACCTATTGAAATTATTTGAGGAAATAACAAGCAATATAGATAAAGGAGAATTGGTGGATGTTGTGTAGTTGGATTTTTAGAAGGCCTTTGACAAGGTGACAGACATGAGGCAGTTCAACAAGATAAGAACCCATGATATTACAGGAAAGAAACTAGCATGAATAGAGGATTGACTGATTGGCAGGAGGCAAAGAATGGGAATAAAGGGCACCATTTCTGGTTGGCTGCTGGTGACTAGTGGTGTTCCGCATGGGTTGGTATTGAGACCATTTCTTTTTGTGTTTTGTCAATGATTTAGATGCTGGAATTGTTGGCTTTGTGGCCAAGTTTGAGTGGGGCAGGTAGTGTTGAGGAAGCAGGGAAGCTGCAGAAAGACTTAAGACAGATGAGGAAAATGGCAAAGAAGTGACAAATGGAATACAGTGTCGGGAAGCATATGGTCATGCTCTTTGGTAGAAGGAATAAAAGCACAGGCTATTTTCTACACGGAGAATCACAGATGCAAAGGAACTTGGGATTCCTTGTGCAGGATTCCTTAAAGGTTAACTTGTAGGTTCAGTTGGTAGTGAAGAAGCCAAATGCAATGCTAGCATTTCTTTTGAGAGGACTAGAATATGAAAACAAAGATGTAATGCTTTTCAGGCATTAGTGATGCCCAATTTGGAGTATTGTGAGCAGTTTTAGGCCCAGAATGTGTTCACATTTGAGAGGGTTCAGGCGAGGTATACGAATGATTCTGGGAATGAAAGGGCTATCATATGTGGGACGTTTGAGGCTCTGGGCCTGTACTCACTGAAATTTAGAAGATTAAGGCTGGATCTCATTGAATCCTATCGAATGGCCACAGTAAGCGTGGATGTAGAGCAGATGTTTCCTGTACTGAGGGAGTCTAGGTCCAGAGGGCACAGCCTCAGAATACAGGGATGTCCATTTGGAATGGAGAGGAGGAGGAAATTCTTTAGGCAGAGAGTGGTGAATCTGTGGAATTTGTTTACATGGGCAGCTATGGAGGCCAGGCCACTGGGTGTATTTAAGGTGGAGGCTGATAGGTTCCTGATTAATCAGGGTGTGAAAGATTATGGAGTGAAGGCAGGAGAATGGGATTGAAAGGGAAAATGGGTCAGCCATTATTAACTTGAACCAGTAGGCTAAATGGCTTCATTCTGCTTATGTCTTATGGTTTTATGGTCCAAATCTTCCTAGAATTAACATAGCCACTAGAAAAATTGTGGTGAGCAGACATGAAGTCAAGATTTACAACTTTACTGTTATAGCCAGGTACTGAAGTAAGCCATTAAATGAAACACGAACCCACAGTACAATAAAATTCAACACAAAAGCAAGGTGTACTTGTCAACGTACAGTGCATTTGAACAGAAACTCACACAGTGTAAAATTTTAGAAGGTAAAGTATTTTTTAGATTACCTCAAGAATAGTTTCAAATCTACTAAACAGTTGTCCATTGGCAAGGATATCAGCGACAGTTTTCTGTTTTGAAAATAAATGCAAAGGAAAATGAAAGATTCACCTACAATTGTTATAATGTATGCCAAATTAGAACAGTCAAAAAAAATGCTTGAAATAATAAGTTACCCACTGGCCTATCAAAGTTACCTTTTTAAAAAGGCTCAAATAATTTAGTTTTTGAATTGTGAGGGGTTGAATTCCTTCTTTGACATATTAAGGGTGGGTTTGATACACTTAATACAAAATGAAAAAAAACTCAAACAAAAGTCTTGAGCCTACCTGTCCAGAAAAATAATGAGTACTTCTGCCAGCTAATACTGACAAAAAAATTTGTTATTACTTCTTAATATTATACAGTAATATCAAGACCTTAATAACCCAAATGGAATTTAATCATGTTTTTGTTATGCTGTTCTATATCTCTGTTATGACAATATGAATTTTTCCCCTCAAGATCACCTACCTCTTCTTAATGGATCATAGTCTTTTGTGCATTGATGGTTCATGATAGAATTACTTTGGGTTCATATTGAACTAGGTGTCTAGACACTAATGTCAACCAACAGGCTTGCAGTCTGGATCACCTTAAATATACTGGAAGAGCAATTAGGAAGTGTCTGGCACGGTGTGATACACACTCTTTCCCCACATTGGCATGTATAATAGATGGTAAGAGTTAGAGATAGACAATCCTGGCAGTAAAAATGAATAAGATTTATTCTGTAATACTGCTCACATGCTTTACAAGTACATCTATCCTTGCCTGGACTCATTCTGGACTATTGCCCCGCTAAATCATTTAATCTGTATCCAACTATTGACTACTCGTGTTCCCCTAGACAGCTGTGTACCTCATCTCGTTCTATTCATAACTTCCTGCTGCTGTGCAGACCTTTATTGTGATTGGGTATCATGTGCTCCATTATGAACTTGTGGATGTGTGCACGTCCTGGTTTAACAGCAACTCCAGGAAATTAACTTATAATAAGCCTAATTCTAGTTTACAGCCATATAATAATGCAATATATAACAATGGCATACTTATTTGTGGATTTTTAAAGATTGTACTTGGAAAAATTAAGTAATCAGCATTGCATACAAAATTATTCTAATAACTCACATCTGCAAAACTGAATTTATAGTGTAGTTACCGTCCCCAGAGGAGAAAAGGCCTTCAGCCACAAATTTGTAAATTAATTCGTAAACAATGAAAGAATTTATATTCCTGGCACCAAGCTGGAAGCGTATGGACAATTATTCCGAACTACAGATGAAAAATCTCCCAGATTATCACAAATTGGCCACAATTCATGTGGGTAATAGGCAATCTCCCTCTGGACACAAGTTGAGAACTAAGTGTCATGTTTGTGTGCTATCCACACAACAAAATATATAAAAAGCAACAAGTACATGAAAATGAGCTGGTTTATGTACAGCAACATGATTATTTGTATTTACATCTACCTGTGGATCTCCATGATTCTCAGAAATTCCAGGTAGAAACTGGTCAATGACGTGAATGACACCATTTGATGCGACTTTGTCTCCTCTCAGTACGTTGTAGGTTTTGTTTTGAAATAGAAGCTGAAAGTACTTACATAAAGAAATAAAAAGGAAGCGTTTGTGAACATTATTTCTTTCTGATTATAAATCTTGAAGTTTTGAAACCATTAGTCTGAGACATACAAGTCAGCAGTGTGCTACCCTTTATTATTCTTAATCATTTTTGGCATCTTGGCATGCTGTCAAAGCCAGCATATATTATCAGCCTCCAGTTGCCTTTGAGGTGTCGGTGAGCCACCTCCTTGAACTCCTGCGGTTCTTGTTAAGAAGACACACGAGTGATTAGAGAATTTCAAGCTTTAAACTCAGGGACAATAAAGGATTGATGATATATTCCCATATGTGCTACTTAAAGGGGAACCAGCTATTTCAAAAGGTTATGTTCTCATGGAAGTGCTCCACTTACCTTTCTGTATGTTTGGAAGCTGCTATTAGCATAAGGTATACAAGTAAATGCAGTTCATTTTGCTGGAGTGAATTAGTATTTAAGGTGGCAGACAGGTTGCCAATTTGGCAGCTTACCTTCATCTGATACATTTTTTGCTCCTTCTTTTAATATAACCTTTTTCAGGATAAGCTTATACATCAGTCAATCAGGTTTAATATCACCATACTTCGGGGAATACAGAACAGTTGTCAATGATACTGTAAACAACGGCTGCCAGAAGTGAGAGTCAAATCTCTACTGTTTCCTCCCTCATTGTATCAAGCATGATTCTAGCCTAAAACTCGTTTTTTTCTTACTTAATAAGTATTCAGTTCTAATCACCCAATAAAAAGTATATCATTTTTAAAACACATGTAACTAATCTTGTGATAAACTACATGTAAATCTTCAAAATTAAAGACCAATAAATTATTCTACCTTTTCTGCCTGGATTACTTCAACTGTATCACCAGCCAATGTTTCAAAGGTTGTAGTGTTCACTAGGTTCTTCAGCAGCAGAACGCCAGCGACAATATGTTGTTTGCATGAAAATCTGTCTCTATCTTCCACCTTTATTTGAATATAGTACATAATTATAAGATAAAAATATAGGAAAGGACAATATCAAGTTTGAATCCTGTAACATCAGCATATAATATTGTAAATGTTCAGGTTTTGAGCTTTGCTCCATTACAATTAGCTTTAAGAATGCAGTTTTCAGCCAATTTAAAGATACACTTGTGTTCCTTAGTCAAGGAGAGTCAAAATGATTTTAGGATGTGAGAAAGCTAATGGTAGCAGCTAATCTCATCTGGTCAAGATACTGAAAATGCTCTTGATTTTACCTTTCAAAGTAAATATTTGTCTGCGTACACTACCATAAGATTCATTTTCTTGTGGGCATTCATAGTAAAAACACAGAAACACAATAGAATCAATCAACTGCACACCACAAAGATGAACAAAACAGCCTATGTGCAAAAGACAAATTATGCAAATGTAAAAACCACCAAATAATAATAATAATAATAAATAAGCAATAAATATTGAGAACTTGAGTGGAAGAGTCCTTGAAAGTGAGTCCATAGGTTGTGGAATCATTTCAGTGTTAAGGTAAGCGCAAGACCCTAATGGTTGAGGGGTAATAACTGTTGCTGAACCTGGTGGTGTGGGACCTAAAGCTCATTTACCTCCTTCATGATGGCACCAGAGAGAACACATGGTCAGGATGGTGGCACTTCTTGATAATGAATGCTGCTTTTCTGTGGCAGCGCCCCGTGTAAATGTGCTCAATGGTAGGGAGAGCTTACCTGTGATGGACTGGACCATATTTACCACCTTTGTAGGCTTATCTGTTCAAGGGCATTGCAGATTTCAGGGTGAATTGCATAAAGGATTAGCAGTTCATTAACCTTGTGCAACAATTGGTGCACTGAGTGAACAAATTATGTTAGTTTTGTAGAATATTGCAGAAATAAAGTCATGCTACAGGAGCTATGAAAAGATTCAAAAACTCATCTGTGCATGGTACCTACAGACATGTGCTATGTGGAATGGGCATGGAAATCATCATTCATAATATCATTCATATTATCATATGAATGATAATATCATTCATAAAAGGGCATTGGGCCCTTTTTTCCCAGTTTCAGACAGAAACATAGAAAACCTACAGCACAATACAGGCCCTTCGACCCACAATGCTGTGCTGAACATGTACTTACTTTAGAAATTACCTGGGGTTACCCATAGCCCTTTATTTTTCTAAGCTCCATTTACCTATCCAGGAGTCTCTCAAAAAACACTATTGTATCTGCCTCCACCTGCATCGCCAGCAGCCCATTCCATGCATTCACCACTCTTTGTGTAAAAAACTTACCCCTGACATCTCCTCTGTACCTACTTCCAAGCACCTTAAAACCTTAAAACTGTGCACTCTCATGCCCTGGGAAAAACTTCTAACTACCCACACAATCAATGCCTCTCATCATCTTATACACCTCTATCAGGTCACCTCTCATCCTCCGCCACTCCAAACAGAAAAGGCCAAGTTCACTCAACCTATTCTTGTAAGGCATGCTCCCCAGTCCAGGCAACATCCTCTGCACCCTTTCTATGGTTTCCACATCCTATCACAAGCTAGTCAGAGAGATCAGGACTTTCACCGTGCTCCATTGCTGAAGACAAGTCATCTCAACCACTGCACACAATGGAGCATTGCACTGCAGTTCCATCAGGGAAAACCGGGGCCGTGGCCCAATTGTTTACTCCCTGTCATAGATACTGCCCGACTTGCAGAGTTCCTGCAGCACTTTGAGTGCGTAGTTCAAGATTTCCAGCATCTGCCTGAAAAGTCTTTTGAGAGACCCACTTTACCTGAACAATGACACTCATGTGACTTTGGTAATAATAAGCTAAAATGCGATGGTAAGAGTGCTGTGTGTTACTCAGACCTCTCACTTCAGATACAGTAGTGTTCATCAACCAAGCCATTACCAAAGTCAACAGTGAGCCAACGCTGGCGTTAATTGCTCCAGCCTGTGGCATTTCACTTCTGCTCTGGATACCATCCTGACGCACAAGCTCTACAATATTTCTCTCTACACCTCCACCCATCCCATCAATATTGATCAATCTGGGGGCCCCACTCCATGCACGTCTGTAAATATAATGCTGTCATTTGTCTGTAAGGCACTAGAAGTACTTCCAGGAGTGAGGAGTCTTAGAGATGAGGTATCCTTTAAGCATGGAGCCCTGCTGCTAATTAACAAACGACTGAGTACACATATGCAATGGATTTGAATTCTAGGAAGTGATTACTGTACAATAACAAGGTAAGTGATGTAATGTGTGCTGCCAAATACACACTAACAGTGTGAAAGAAAAATGAATCCCAAAGGCACCAGCATGTTTCCTGCTCACACAGAATTACAGAGCTTAGTTAAATGCAGAGCAATTTCTAGCCTGGAAATTCTGCATTGAAGTAAAAGTAAAATAATAAAATTGGAAATGAAGGCTGAGTGGATGGCAATCCGGATTTTACATTTGTTTTAGCTGAATAGTATGAGTTGCAATAATAAACTGGGATTAGTTAATGATTGCACAGCCTACAATGGTTTGTTACAGCATTGTACAAATTATCCTGCTTTGGGAACCCGGGAATTAGAAGTACATCAGTCAAGAATGTTTCAATATTTTTCATGGTTTTACTTACAATAGAGCTCCTGGCTATTCATGTGAAATTAATTTAATAATGAACAGTATAAAAATTCTTTGAAACACCATCCATTGGAATGTAGATTTTGGAATAAACATTTCAGTGTCTGCCCTAAGAAAATATTTTTGCATGCTTAAGTATTAATAAATGAAAATTACTAGGAATAGTTGAAAAACTGAGTGCTGAATCAAAAGATTGATGCGTTCCTGATACACGCCCAGGATTATTTGCGAGTCCCTTGACTCGATCCATTTCAGAGCACTTTGAAGCTGGAAAACAGCAAAGCTGATTACCATCAAAAGGAGAAAGGATTCAGGATTTATTTCTTCTTCACTGGCTTGTCTCACTTCTCACATCCATATTTCAAATGTATCCAGAAATGAACCTATTGTATCAAAATAGGTGAATGCCCTCTTGAATTGAGATGAAAATACGTGTCAAATGTGAAGGAGTGACTGCTATCTTTCAAACTAAGTGGCTAAAATATTCAAGATGTTTGATATTGAATTCTGAACTGCACAGTGTTACCCAGTCATACAGAGGTTGTCAAATTTGCTTTGCAGATACTGGGTACAGCACACTGAGGAAATACAAATCCATCGAGGGATGCAGATCCACTGACTTCAAAAAAGTAGATGTGCGAATACAAAAAGTTACCAAGACTGGAATTGTTCAGAAGTAGAATTCTAAGGATTATACATAAAGTGGAACAAAACCAAAAATCACCAGTATGTGTTTTTCAATTAGTAAAAGGCATTGTTTCAACCAGAAAGTGACATTGTGTGTGCTTGGTTAAATTACAGATGACTAGATCCAATGGATAACCCACACTACAAAAGATTCACGTGAGGTTTTGTTAAGTAAAAGCTTAAAGAGGAAAATCTAACCAGGGTTTCTGAAAACTTTGGTTAGGACTGGTAGATAGTGGAAGATTATTTGTGATTATTTGTACAGCAGAAATACAAAGGGGCCGAAACTCCAAATAACCACCTAGGATCAGTTCTACCCTCCCCCCCAAACTGAATGTAACTAGAACATGGACACAGAAACTACCACAACATTACCATTCAGAATTTGAAAAAAAATACATGGAAAACAAAGGTGAATTAGACCAGGGTTGAAAAGCTTAGTCTAGGGCTCAAATCACGAGGAGAGACTTTGAACTGCTGGACACTTCTTGCAAGAAAAACAGCCAACCAGCCAATAAACCCCACTGGAGATGCTACAGGTCCATTTACTCACCTGGATGAATTTTCAGACAGGCCCATTCATGTCTGTCCAGCACAGGTAAAAGGCTATTTACTTATTCAAATATTCCAACTATAGTAACCAAATGCAATTTGGAAAGGATGCTCAAGAAGAGCCACCTTTTTGAAAACTACAACTTAGTTGCAAATCTGAAAATAATTCAGGTTTTGGACACAAGGCATCAAGCATCATTGGTGTTGCTATCATTTAGCCCGCAAATTAGCGTGCTAGCCTACAGGTTTTAGACCATAAAACTTAAGAGCAGTAATAGATCATTCAGCCCATCGAGCCTGCTCCGTTTTATAATTCCATGTAAAGCTGGTAGCTTTGTAGAGATATAATAAAGTACGAAAAAGAGTTTCAAACAAAAGTTTGCAAAACTCTCTTTCACACTAAGCTTCAATCTCCCTTTCTCTTTTTATCTGCTTCCACTTTGGCCAATATGATAGGTGAATATACAAGTGTACTAATAAATTGGAACACTAATTCCTTGTAGTGAGGGGCGAATACTATGTAGATCAGGCTGAGTCATGTTTTCTATTGATTCAACTACTGCAAAACATTGCTGCAACTCTGGATTTAAACTCAAATTGTCTGATGACCTGATATTCTAATACATCATTCAACAATGGACCATCTATCACAGCATCAACATAGAAGTTTGGGCTTGAACAGTGCCTAGTACAAAAATGTCAGTCTGGGATTTTAGGAGAAAAACATTTTTCGGTATAAACAGGAAAAATATTCATTGTTTATTATAACTTACCATCTTCTTTTGGTTTTTGACAAGAGGAAGAAAAACTGTAAAAGGCCCCATTTTACTCAATGTTAGCAAACATCCATTATCTGAAAAAGATAAATAAAAAGATATATAGTGTGAAGATATTTCTTAATTCAAAATTAACAAAATGTATTTACAGAGGCATGCAAAAGTTTGGGCACCCCTGGTCAAAATTTCTGCTACTGTGAATAGCTAAGCGAGTAAAAGATGACCTGATTTCCAAAAGCCATAAAGTTAAAGACGACACATTTCTTTAATATTTTAAGCAAGATTTCTTTTTTATTTCCATCTTTTACAGTTTCAAAATAACAAAAAAGGAAATGGGCCCGAAGCAAAAGTTTGGGCACCCTGCATGGTCAGTACTTAGTAACACCCCCTTTGGCAAGTATCACAGCTTGTAAACACTTTCTGTAGCCAGCTAAGAGTCTTTCAATTCTTGTTTGGGGAATTTTTGCCCATTCTTCCTGGCAAAAGGCTTCCAATTCTGTGAGATTCTTGGGCCGTCTTGCATGCACTGCTCTTCACTGATGTTTAGGTCGGGGGACTGTGAGGGCCATGGCCAAACCTTCAGCTTGCGCCTCTTGAGGTAGTCCACTGTGGATTTTGAGGTGTGTTTAGGATCATTATCCTGTTGTAGAAGCCTTCCTCTTTTCATCTTCAGCTTTTTTATAGATGGTGTGATGGTTGCTTCCAGAATTTGCTGGTATTTAATTGAATTCATTCTTCCCTCTACCAGTGAAATGTTGCCCATGCCACAGGTTGCAACACAAGCCCAAAGCATGATCGATCCACCCCCATGCTTAACAATTGGAGAGGTGTTCTTCTCATGAAATTCTGCATCCTTTTTTCTCCAAACATACCTTTGCTCATTGCAGCCACAAAGTTCTATTTCAACTTCATCAATCCACAGGACTTGTTTCCAAAATGCATCAGGTTTGTTTAGATGTTCCTTTGCAAACCTCTGACACTGAATTTTGTGGTGAGGACGCAGGGAAGGTTTTCTTCTGATGACTCTTCCATGAAGATCATATCTGTGCAGGTGCTGCTGCACAGTAGAACAGTGCACCACCACTCTGGAGTCTGCTAAATCTTCCTGAAGGTCTTTTGCAGTCAAAAGGGGGTTTCGATTTGCCTTTCTAGAAATCCTATGAGCAGTTCTCTCAGAAAGTTTTCTTGGTCTTCCAGACCTCAACTTGACATCTACTGCTCCTGTTAACTGCCAATTCTTAATTACCTGAGAAAACAGCTACCTGAAAACGCTTTGCTATCTTCTTATAGCCTCCTCCTGCTTTATGGGCATCATTTATTTTAATTTTCAGAGTGCTAGGCAGCTACTTAGAGGAGCCCATGGCTGCTGATTGTTGGGACAAGGTTTGAGGAGTCGGTGTTTATAAAGCTTTGAAATTTGCATCACCTGACCTTTCCTAACGATGACTGTGAACAAGCCATAACCCTAACAAGCTAATTACGGTCTGAGACCATGGTAAAAGTTATCTGAGAGCTCAAATCTCTTGGGGTGCCCAAACTTTTGCATGGTGCTCCTTTCGTTTTTCTCTCTCTAAAATTGTACAAAACAAAAATAATACACTAATCTTGCTTAAAATGTTGAAAAGAATGTTTCATCTTGAACTTTATGACTTTTGGAGATCAGTTCATCCTCTACTCACTTAACTATTCACAGTAACAGAAATTTTGAGCAGAGGCCTCCAAACTTTTGTATGCCACTGTATTTCAATTACAAAATGACCAGAACATTATAATGAAGCTATTTTTTGAATTAATATTAGCACAGAATTTGCTGTCAAAATGACCATAAGACTAATGATCATTTTTATCAGTTTAAACAATATGATTGGTGCATGCTGTATTATGACTGGGCTCGGTGCCGAGAAGGATAGAGACAAGGATAAAGAGATGCAATCCAATGGTGAATGAGTAGAGGTACGTTGGGAGGAATTGTGGGAGTATTCAAACTACCTTAAGCAATAGCTTCAGTAGGATGGCTCTTTGACTAGATTATTAGAATACCTTAACCCTCTGGAATTCACGGTACATCAAATACAAAGAATTTTGTGCAAGAGATGCAAACTACACATTGTATGCCTGTTAATGTTACCAGGCAGCATCAATGGAAAAGTATATGAAGGACCTGATCCATAATCTGGAAATTCACTGTGGACACACAAAAGATCCCATTGTGATTGGCTTTAAGGTGCAATGCACCTGTGTAATACTTCAAAATGTTGGAGAAACAAGAGAATTTCCAGGTCAGTGTCTGACAGCATTTACAATGACTCCAGTTCCCATAAATACAGTGGCTAGATACCAGGAGCCCGCACTATACTCTAAGAATATTTCAGAAAATTACCAAACATTGTAATTGGTGCCATGCTGTACTGGTAGGGGATTAGATTTCCGATCACCTCCCTTAAGGAACCAATGCACTTCCGTCCATCTCCAATTTGACCTGGTTTGCAGATACACCTCAGAAATAAGAAAACAACAAAAAATAAAACCAATTATTGTGAGCCAATGAAAATATAATTTATTTGCTGCCAAAAACACAACAAATGCTTCTTCCATGTGTAAGCTAAAAATATATTACTTAGCGAATTCTGTCACTCCTATGAACAATGTTAATACAATTCTTGAATCTAGCCAAACTAAATTTAAGTAATTGTCTGGAAAATTAAGAGACCACAGATGCTGGGATTTAAAGCAAAAAAAAAACAAGCAGTTGGAGTAAACTCAGTGGGCTATAAAGCATTGGTGTAGGCAAAGGTATGTTCACTTTTACAGGTAAAGACCCTACATCAGGACTCAGGGTTTCAACCTAATACACTGACCACCCCTTTGCTTCCAGTAATGCTGCTTAGAATATAGAACAGTCCAGCAAAGGGACCCGGCCTTCTGCCCACAATGGCTGATGGACCTTGATGTCAAATTAAACTAACATCTGCCTGCTCATGCCTATTCATCCATTTCCTGCACATCAATGTGCCTGTCAAAATCTATCTTAAATTCTGCTGTCATGTCTGCTTCCACCACAGTCTCTGGTAGTGCATTCCAGGCACACACCATTCTGTGCAACAATACTTGCCTTGCACATCTTCTTTAAACTTTCAACCTCTCACCTTAAAGGTTTACCCTCCAGTTTTTGATATTTCTACCCCAGGAAAAAGATGGTCTACCCTTTCTATGGCTTATTATAATTTTATAAACTTCTGCTAGATCTCCTACTGACTTCTAATGCTCCTGAGAAAATAATCTAAGTTTTTCCAAACTCTCCTGATAGCTAGTATACTCTAATCTGGGAAGCATCCTGATGAATCTCTTCTGTACTCTCTCCAGAGCCTCCACATCCTTCCTATAATGGAGCACAACTACACAAATGCTTGACTTGATAACTTCTTCTAGCAGTTTATTCTTTGCTCAAAAATCCATCTGTTGGTGATAAAAGAATTTCTTTATTTCAAGCATTAACATAAATTCATTACAAATGACAGAGTAAAATATTTCATGAGTGCATTATGGGGTGAATTCTGTACAAATGTGATATAAACTTGAGGTCAGCTTCTTTCACAAACTCTTGAAACCAAAAAAAAGTTCACACAAAGCTTGTGTGAGCTATATAAAAGATTTCCAATATGTTTCTCTTGGCTGACAAAACTCTTAAGATTTGCCATACTTTGTGATTCAGTTTCACTGCAAAATATAGAGGATTTTCTGCCAGTTCTACAGAGGTAGGTGTTTTCTGCACATTAATATAACACACCAGAATGCACAGTAGTCGTAATGGCATGCAACAAATTCCTGGACATTATTTCTATGACTCTAGACTACAGACACTGTTGGTCATTATAGTCATTCATTGGACCATGAATGCAACTTCAGTAAAGGGGACATGCCGGACTATGGCTAAAACCAGGATTCCAGCAAAAGGAGGGAAGTAACTCTTCAAGTTAAATACTCCACTGTAAACCGCCAATCTGCTGATTGATCCCTCAGTAATGCCATACTGATTTCTCTGCCCCAACCCTCACATAGATACACCCAATTCCACACAAACTCTTAGCAGCTAATTGTAACCCAGAGCACCTATAATCCCACCTCCAATCTCCACCATTCCTGGAACATCCCCTCCCCCCATTGATAATAATAGTCATCTTCTCCAGCCAATAACCTTATCTGTTGCTCCAGGTCCTGACTACTTCCAAATGATTCAGCCCCATTCTCCAGCCAGTTCCTTTAGCTTCAGCCCACTCTGGGCTCTTGAACCATGACCCCACCAATCCTGTGACCCAGACCTACATTAACCCATTTTCTTCGTGTTGCTTGCCAAGAATGGAGTTCCTGAATTCAGCACCTATACAAACAACCTTCTGGACCTCACGCACTACTGAATTTTGTGGTCACAATCCTTAATTAAAATTTTCATTCACTCTAATTTAACTATATCAAGATGCAATGCTATAGGTATTAGGATTGGTTTATCAGTATCACATTAATAAAGACACAGTGAGAACGTTTTTGTTTGCCTGTCATCTAGACTGATCATTCCATACAAAAGTAGATCAAGGTTGTAATAAAAGAAATCAAAATGCAGAATATAGTGTTGCAGCTACAGTTACAGGGAAAGTGCAGTGAAGACAAACAGATAAAATGCACGTACCATGATGAGGAAATCCAAGAGCTCATCATTTAGTGTATGAGAGCGACTAGCGAGACCAACATCTATTTCCATTAAGGCAATACTCAACAACTGCAGTCCTTCAAGTAAAGATACTCACACAATGATATGGGGAGAGAATTCCAGGATTTAGGTCTGACATAGCAATATATTTCTGAACATTCAGGAGGTTGTGCTCCCATGAAACTGCTGCCTTTCTCCTTCTTGGAGGTAGAGGTTGCATATTTGGAAGTTGTTTGTCAAGTAGTGCATTTTCAGGACAGCACACCCCGCAACCACAGGACTTCAGTGGAGAAGGGGATGGAAGTTTATGATTGTAGATAGAGTAGCAAGCAAGTATAGTGTTGAGCTTGGTGAATGTAATTGTCTCGGGCAATTGAAGATAATGAAAAGACTTTGAGATATCTGAAGGCACGTTATTGCTACATTATGCCCAGAATCTGACATGTTTTTGTAGGTGGCTGGTCCAGCTGAAAATCTGATCAAAGGTGATCCCCCACTGAACATCAAGGAGAGATAGCTACAGTCCTTCTTCTTAGAGATAGTTACAGTGTGGTTCTTGTGTGATCTTCAGAATAGATAGGGAAGATGATTAAGGTGTGGAGGGAGGTGATAAATAGCGGACAGTTGGAAGGATTACTTAAAGGAAGTATGCAGCACTGGAAAGAGAACATATCCTTAAGTGAATTTATCTATAGATAAGAAAAATAGAGAAGCTGTTACATTCTTCTTCTTCTCTTCTCTTCTTCTTCAGTTGTCCATCGAAATCCAATGACAATGTCCACTCCTTTAACAGTGAGATCTTTGATGACTGTACAGTGCTAACCTGGACCCACAAGTTCTATTGCAGGTGGGACATGTATATGTGGTAGTGGTGGTAGTGATGGCAACCATGGCTGCATTTCTCCTGGCTCTCTTCTGCTGTCTTCTGGTTGTTCTTTCCATCTCCAGAATACAAACCCCGTCCCTACTCAGCTGTCGCCAAGTGATACGGTCAGCAGCAACATCCTCCAGGTTCTCAGGTCTGATCTTACACTTCCTTAAAGCATTCTTCATCTGATCCTTATAGCGCTTCTTCAGCCCTCCAGTGGAGCATTGACCTTGATGTAGCTGGCCGTATAACACTCTGCGGGGTAGCCGACATGGGGGCATCCATATCACGTGCCCCAGCCACTGCAGCTGACGCTGGGTGATCATGGCCTCAATACTTCTGCAGTTTGTCATTACAAGTATTTCAGTGTGAGGCACCTGCTCATGCCAAGTAATTCCCAAGTCTCCCAAAGGCAGCCGATGCCTGTTTAATGCGGCTTTCTCTAGATGTCGTTGCCAATGTCGCTATCCTCAGAGAGAATGCTCCCCAGATATTTGAAAGATGGCGCTACTGACAGCTTTTCATCACCAACAGTGAAGGCAGGTGGGGTGGGTGGGACACTGGTACTCCACTGGCAAACCACTTCTATCTTGGTGGTACTGACGGTCAGCACCATCCTGCAGTACGCTCTCACCGCCACAGCAAGGACAGTCTGAAGATCCTCCGGAGTATGGGCCACAAGTGCACAGTTGTCTGCATACTGCAGCTCCAGGACCCACTCTCTACGGAGTTTGGTGGTTGCATGGAGCCTCCTGATGTCAAAGAGGTTGCCATCTAATCTGACCTCCACTGCCACACCGCTGCTGTCTTCAATCTCGTTGTGGAGAAGCTTGAGAGGAAGATGTTAAAGAGCACTGGCGCTAGCACACACCTCTGCCTCACCCCTGTGTGTACAAGGAAGGGCTCGGACTCTCATCCTCCTCTGGTCACCCGAGCAGTCATCCCATCATGGAACTGGCGGAGGATGTTAACAATGGCAATATCTGATGAGAAGAGCAAGTCTGTACAGAAATTTCAAAGCTGTGTAAAAGCCAGAGTTGTGATAATAGATCTTCAGTTATTCTGATGTGAACTGGCAGTAATATTTGAAATTTGTTCTGGAGAGTTTTCTATAACAATATACTGTATTTCTGACCCAATGAGAAGAAAGGAATTTCTGGACTTGGTTCCAGGGAGTAAAGCAGGGGAATGAAGAGAGGGGGAAGTATCAACAGGGGAAAACTTGCAAAACAATGATAATTGATTCATGAATACAGAACTGCCATTCAAATATAATCTGTTGAAGAAGAGCCGCTGTCTAAGGAACGAGTATAGATTTGGCCTAGGTAAACTGGAATGAAAGATAGATGGGTCAAACTGCAAGGCAGCATTGATAGATTTCAAAGAAGTGATTCATTTCTAGCCTTGGTATATTCTGGTGAGGAAGAAAGTAGATAAGGAAAGGCAGAGCTCAGTGTATCAGAGAAGAGATAGGAAATAGAATAAAAGCATCAAACACATGCTAGACATCAACTCATTAACAGAAGAAAGAACTGCGCTGGTCACAGAAAGTTTAGAGGGAAAGTAGAAAGGAAATCAGATAAAAGAAAACCTTAATCTCTGCTGTAGGCATGGAACAGCAAAATGGGACTAATCAAGGACCAACAATATTAACTCATATTATTGCATGGGTACTGACATTGAATTTTCCCACGAAGGAGACACTGCTGGAGTCTCAGCAAATCAAGATATAGTTGAGATTCTGTATAACATAAGTTTGACAAAGAGGAGGTGCTAGAAAGTTTAGCATTTTTTTGTTTTCGTTTCAATTGGTAGACAGTTCAAGTACCAAAGAACACAAAATAAAGGTTATGAGCACAAAAACGAAGTGTTATTACCATATACTACTTTCTTCCTCATAGCAGATGGTTGTGGTTGGATTGCAATGCAAAGAGGGCTACTGAAATCAAACTGAATGCTCAAAGGGGACTTGGATGGGTTCCTAAAAGGAAGAAAATTGCACAACTATGAAAAGAAGGCCACACTGCAGGGAGAGGGCAAGGGAGGTAGTCTAGTTAAACCTATCTTGCTTAGTGCCAATGTAGAATTGATTGAGCTGATTGGCCTTTCTCTAGGCTATAGCTATACCCCAACTCTGTGAATGTTACTTGCTATTTTATCAGCCTTTGTCTTGACTGTGTTACATGAAAGCTTGGACTGCTTCACTTTCTGAGACCTGCCAGTGAAAATGATCATTGTGAAATCTTCAACAAACTTCCCTAAATCTGACCTGTTGGAGAAAAGTGACAGACACAGTAGCTGAATACACTGAAACCTCGGACACTGCACTGACATCCTGGGACTGGCAAAATGTCCTCTATCAACCTGCTTTGTGCTAAGAGGACTACAACCATTGTTGTGTTTGTTCTCATTGCCCAATGACTTCAATGGCATATTTCTCATCACCATATTAATGAGTTTTTCCTGGTGTCACTAAATGTTTATGCAAAGCCATTGTCCGGGGATATCTTAATGCTTTGCTTATTCCAGCCATTTCTTCAGGAAAACATCATCTGTATAACACAACTGAAGAAGGATCCCAACTGATTTGCAGCTTCACTCCTGATGCCTATTTAAAATTCAATCTCACGGGCAAATCAGAGCCCACGTTCCCAAGAATTTTGCTCTACCTGTCACTCATTTTCAAATATGCAAATCCCAACTCTTGGGAATTTGTCACCCACTCCCACCTTTCAGTCATTGCTTACTATGACTCAGCCAAATGCAGTTCTGCATTATACCTCTGAATATTTAAATTGTGTTCATTGCATCCAACTACAACGGTTAGATTTGATATGGCTCATTACTCTTAGGTAATACTTACTTAAAGTTTCCAGGTGATACTGTTATGCACTTTGCTGAATTATTGCAGAGAGATGGCTTGCAAACTTCTCTCAGGGCGCATCCTTCTGAAGGATTGTTGCCAATGAATCCATCTTTGCACTTGCAAGATGACTTTAAAGAAAGGAAATTCTATTGTAATCTTTAACTCTATCATACATGTACCACAGAGGTTCTTAATTCTCATAGCTCTCCTCCAAGTTCCTCAGGTGAAGAATATTTCTACCACCCCATGGAAGTAGGCATTCTTTTAGTGTGAGCCTCAGTGGTGAATAGAAGGTAGATTTTGGGCGATCTTCATCTTTCCCATGTCTCTCATTACTCCTATACAAATGCATCTATTTCCATCCTCCACAGATCGGAACAAGTAAAGTCATTTCCTATTTCCCCCACCACCCCATTGCTCCTAATCCACAGATTAAATTTAGAGCTTTCCAATCTCAGTGATTTCTATGATATATTTCTGAACAAAGTTGCAGGAAAGTAAACAGAACAAGTTCAGCTAAATTAGATCAGCTCACAGCAACAAATTTAAATTTAGTGAGCAACCAACATGTCAATTGTATAACTGAAAACATTGTTAACCCGCAAACCGTACAGTGATGAATTAAGTGTACCTGCCCTGGACCTTCGTACTTGCAGCTGGTAGAATTTTTAGGACAGCCACCATTGTTTATGCTGCAAGGGTTGAACGGCAAACACAGCTTTCCATTTCCATGGTAACCAGGATGACAGGTACATTGGTATTTTCCTTCATCAAAGTATTCACACTCTGCATGCTCATCACAGATATTCATTTTACATGGATTTAATGCTAGAGTGTGGAATCACAAATAAAGGATTTTACATAAAATACTGAACATTATTAAATACTAAAAAACATTTTGCTAAAATATGTTAATAGCAGAACTGGAGTAGCCCAAAATGGAAGAAAGAATTTATATCATAATTTCACCATAACAAAATAGGGCCAGTGGTTACCACCATCTACACAGTGAAACATACAGTACAGTTAAAGTTAAAGTTTGTCCCGAGCATCAGGCCAGTGCTTAAGTCAGTTTCCATGGCGTGAAGCGACTGAGACTCCCCCTGGATAGGACATCAGTCTATCGCGAGGTTAACCCCCAGCATTTTGCCAGTACTCAATTTCAGCTGGGTGGACTGGAGCAAGGTGTGGTTAAGTGCCTTGCTCAAGGACACAACACACTGCGTCAGGTGGGGCTCGAACTCACAACCTTCAGATTGCTAGTCCAATGCCTTAAACCACTTGGCCACGCTTCACATACAGCACAGTAGCAGCCCCATTCAGCCCACCTCACCCATGCTTACGATGATGTCTAACTATGCTAGTCCTATTTATCTGAATTAGGTCTGTCTCCCTCATGCCTTTCCTATCTACATGTAGGTGCCAATTCATTTAAGATATTTACCACGCTATGTGGAAAAACTCAGATTTCCATGAAATTTCTCCCCTCATACTTATGACCTCTGGTTCTAGACTCACCTAGCCAGAAAAAAAGATTTTGACTTCTACCCTTTCTAAGCATCTCATCATTCTATAAACCTCTGTAAGTTCACCATCACCCTCCAATAGTGAAGCAAAAATAAATCAAGCCTAGCGAAACTCTCTGTATAACTACAGCTCTTCATTCCAGGCAACAACCTTGTGAACCTCTTCTGTACTCTCTCTATTACTACCATATATTTCATGTAATGTATTGACCAGAACTATACACCGTACTGTTAAGTGCAGTCTAACCAATATTTTGACGTTAATGCTAACCAGTGGATTATCATTAACTTAAGAGTAAGCATGCTCTAATTCTTACACTGTGGTATCTCCTTTATCCAAACATGGTCAATTGACATATATTTTCAGAGGCAAAAAAAAGTCTTTGAAGTAGATAGAAAATTTGCTGAAACTTCAGTAAAGAAGACAGGCATTTCATCTCCTGTACTGTATGTGATAATGAACCTATTGAACATCTGCCTAAAATTACAAATCAACTCTTTCCTTAGGTCTTTGATACATTTTTCCCCTTAAGTGTTTACGTAACTCCAAAGCACAAACAGTGACACCCATCAACTGGTCCTGAACATATTCAGCTCAATGAAATATCCCTTTTGTTGCTCTTCCAAAGCAAATATCAGTCCACAGCTGAACATTTTGGATGTCCACAATCCAAGAGATTGGACCACTGAATTTTGATGCAGCTACCTCAAAGACTCTATGAGGAAGGCCACAGCTTAAGGGTTTCTATCCGTTACACAAGATGGGTTGGAATCTGTGAAAAGTTCCAAGGGTATTTCTAGTGAAAGGCATGTTAAGGAAATAACTTCTGTCCTGATACAAACTTAATTTTACAATTTTGCTGTCTACTGAATAATGTTTCCTACAGTAAACATAGATATCCAATATTTTCTTTTATTATACATTTGCAAATTTTATGGATAAAGGCATTTCTGGAAATAAAGTTTACACAATTTCCTTTTAAACTATCACATTGAATCAATTTCAATACCAGACATTGCAAAATCTTATCAAGTTTTTGGCTGTATTTCTGCAAAATTCCCTCTGTTTTCATTATTTCTTTATTCTTTCTGTCACCTTAATGCAAAGCTCTTTCTCAACCTATTTCTTTCAAGTGAGGGAGGGAGAGCAGGCAGATCTCTTGGTGCCAATGACATAGGAAGGAAAAGCAATGAGGTCCTGAAGAGAGAATTTAGAGAGCCAGGCAGAAAGCTGAGAAGCAGGATCTCCAGGACAGTAATTTCTGGATTGTTACCTGTGCTACGTGCAAGTAAGGGGAGAAACAGGATGACATGGCAGATAAATGTGTGGCTGAGAAGCTGGTGCTGGGGTCAGAGCTTCAAGTTCTTGGGATCATTGGGATCTCTCCTGGAGCAGGTATGATCTGTACAAAAGGGACAAGTTGCACCTGAACCCGAGGGAAGCAATATTCTCCCGGGCAGGTTGATTAGAGCTGCTAGGGAGAGTTTAAACTTATTTGGCAGGGGGGGGGGGGGGGAACTGGAATGAAGGAACTCAGGATAGGATGAGTTAAAAAAGCAAAGAAAGCATGCAGTCAGATTGCCAGGAAGGGCAAACAGATGATAGGACAAAATTGCAGCCAGCAGGGTGAGTATCAGCGCATTAGAGATGCAGAAGCAAATACAGCACTCAAAATGTTGTATCTCAATGCATGGAGTATAAAAAATAAGGTGAATGATCTTGTTGCACTATTACAGATTGTCAGGTACGATGTTGTGGCCATCACTGAATCGTGGCTGAAGGATGGTTTTAGTTGGGAGCTGAATGTCCAAGGTTACACGTTATATCGGGGGGATAGGAAGGTAGGCAGAGTAGGTGACGTGGCTCTACTGGTAAAGAACGGCATCAAATCAGTAGAAAGATGTGACGTAGGATCGGAAGATGTTGAACCCTTGTGGGTTGAGTTAAGAAACTGCAAAGGTAAAAGGACGCTGATGGCAGTTATATACAGGCCTCCCAGCAGTGGCTGAGATGTGGACCACAGATTTCAACAGGAAATAGAAAAGGTGTGTCAACAGGGCAATGTTTTGATAGTCATAGGAGATTTAAACATGCAGGTAGATTGGGAAAATCAGGTTGGAAGTGGATCTCAAGAGAGTGAGTTTGTTGAATGCCAATGAGATAGCTTTTTAGAGCAGCTTGTCATTGAGCCTACTAAGGAATCAGTTTTAGTAGATTGCATGTTATGTAATAGAAACATAAAAATATAGAAAACCTACAGCACAATACAGACCTTTTGGCCCACAACGCTGTGCCGAACATGTACTTACTTTAGAAATTACCTCAGGTTGCTGTTAACCCTCTGTTTTTCTTAGCTCCATGTACCCATCCAGGAGTGTCTTAAAAGACCCTATTGTATCCGCCTCCAACATCGCTGCCGACAGTTCATTCCACACACTCACCACTTTCTACGTAAAAAACTTACCCTTGACATCTCCTCTGTACCTCCTTCCAAGCACCTTAAAACTGTGTCCTCTCATGTTAGCCATTTCAGCTCTGGGAAAAAGCCTCTGACTATCCACACGATCAATGCCTCTCATCATCTTATACACCTCTATCAGGTCACCTCTCATCCTCTGTCGCTCCAAGAAGAAAAGGCCAAGTTCACTCAACCTACTCTCAAAGGGCATGCTCCCCAATCCAGGTAACATCCTTGTAAATCTCCTCTGCACCCTGTCTATAGTTTCCACATCTTTTCTGTAGTGAAGTGACCAGAACTGAGCACAGTACTCCAAGTGGGGTCTGACCAGGGCCCTATATAGGTGTAACATTACCTCTCGGCTCTTGAACTCAATCCCATGGTTGATGAAGACCAATGCACCGTATGCCTTCATAACCACACAGTCAAGCTGCGCAGCAGCTTTGAGTGTCCTATGGACTCGGACCCCAAGATCCTTCTGATCCTCCACACTGCCAAGAGTCTTACTTAATACTATATTCTGCCATCATATTTGACCTACCAAAATGAACCACCTCACACCTATCTGGGTTGAACTCCATCTGTCACTTCTCAGCCTAATTTTGCATCCTATCGATGTCCCACTGTAACCTCTGACAGCCCTCCACACTATCCACAACACCTCCAACCTTTTTTGTCATCAGCAAATTTACTAACCCATCCCTCCATTTCCTCATCCAGGTCATTTATAAAAATCACAAAGAAAAGGAGTCCCAGAACAGTAATGATCCGGAGGTGATTAGGGATATTAAGGTAAAAGAACCCTTAGGAGACAGTGATCACCATATGATTGAGTTCAATTTGAAATCTGATAAGGAGAAATTAAAGTCTGAAGTAGCAGTATTTCAGTGGAGTCAGGGAAATTACAGTGGTATGAGAGAGGAGATGTCCAAAGTAAATTGGAAGATGCTGCTGGCAGGGAAGACAGCAGAGCAGCAATGGTGTGAGTTTCTGGGGAAAATGAGGAAGGTGCAGGATAAATGTATTCCAAAAACAAAGAAATACTCAAATGGCAAAGCAGTCCAACTGTAGCTGACAAGCTAATGTAAAAACAAAAGAGAGGGCATACAAAAAAACAAAATATTAATGGGAAGATAGAGGATTGGGAAGCTTTTAAAAACCCACAAAGAGCAACTGAATGAATCGTTAGAAGGGAAAAGATGAAATATGAAAGCAAGCTAGCAAACAATATCAAAGCGAATAGTAAAATCATTTTCAAGTATGTAATATCTATCAGAGATGAGAGTGGAAATAGGACCACTAAAAAATGAAGCCAGAGAAATAATAATGGGGGCCAAGGAGATAGCAGATGAACTAAATGAGTATTTTGAATCTGTCTTCACTGTGGAAGACACTCGCAGTGTGCAAGGTCTTGTAGTGTGTGAAGGAAGAGAAGTGAGTGCAGTTACTATTACAAGAGGGAAGGTACTCAAAAAGCTGAAAGAACTAAGGGTACATAGGTCACTTGGACCAAATGAACTGTACCCTAGGGTTCTGAAAGAGGTAGTGTTAGAGATTGTGATGACATTAAAAATGATCTTTCAAAAATCATTGGAATCTGGCATTGTTTCAGAGGACTGAAAAATTGCAAATGTCACTCTGCTCTTTATAAAAGGAAGAAGGCAGTAAAAAGGAAATAACAGACTAGTTAGCCTGACCTCAGTGGTTGGGAAGATGGTGGAGTCAATTATTAAAGATGAGGTTATGGAGTAATTGGTGACACAGGGCAAGAAAGGACAAAGTCAGCATGGTTTCCTTAAGGGAAAACCTTGCTTGATGAACCTGTTGGAATTCTTTGAGGAGATTACAAGTAGGATAGATAAAGGGGATGCAGTGGATGTTGTATATTTTGACTTTCAGAAGGTCTTTGACAAGGTATCACACATAAGGCTGCTTACCAAGTTAACAGCCCTTAGCGTTACAGGAAAGTTACTGACATGGTTAAAGCATTGGCTGATTGGTAGGAGGCAGCGACTGGGAATAAAAGGATCCTTTTCTGGTTGGCTGCCAGTGACATTGGTGTTCTGCAGGAGTTGGTGTTGGGACCACTTCTTTTTATGCTGTACATTAATGATTTAGATGATGGAATAGATGGTTTTGTTGCCTAGTTTACAGATGATATGAAGATTGGTGGAGGGGCAGGTAGTGTTGAGGAAACAGGTAGGCTGCAGAAGGACTTAGATTAGGAGAATGAGCAAGAAAGTGGCCAATGAAATACAAAGTTGGAAAATGCATGGCCATGCACTTTGGTAGTAGAAATAAATGTGCAGACTATTTTCTAAATGGGAAAAAAATCCAAAAATCTGAGATGCAAAGGAACTTGGGAGTCCTTGTGCCGAACACCACTAGATATTAACTTGCCGGTTGAGTTGGTGGTGTGGAAGCCAACTGTAATGTTAGCATTTATTTCAAGAGTTCTTGAATACAAGAGCAAGGATGTGATGCTGGTGCTTTATAAGGCACTGGTCACCTTGTGTATTGTGAACAGTTTTGGGTTTCTCATCTAAGAATAGATGTGCTGGCACTGGAAAGGATCCAGAGGAGGTTCATAAAGATGATTTCGGTAATGAAAGGTTATCATACAAGGAATGTTTGATGGCTCTATGTCTGTACTCTCTGGAATTTAGAAGGATGAGGGGGTATCTCATTGAAACATTTTGAATGTTGAAAGCCCTAGACAGAGTAGATGTGGAAAGGATGTTTCCCATGATGGGGGAGTCTAGGACAAGAGGGCACAGCCTCAGGATAGAGGGACGTCCATTTAAAACAGATGCGAGGAAATTTCTTTAGCCAGAGGGCAGCCACAAGCAGCTGTGGAGGCCAGGTCATTGGGTACATTTAAGGCAGAGATTGATAGGTTCTTGATGGGACATGGCATCAGAGGTTACGGGGAGAAGGCCTGGGAATGGGGTTCAGAAGGAGGGGAAGGGATCAGCCATCATTAAATCTTGTACGGATAGCTTGATCTAGGAAACAGCCATTTTGTTGGGAAATTCAATAAGAGTCCGGTGAACATGTAAGAAGTTTTACAATTCATATTAGTTGTAGTTGCTCAGAAATGCACTTAGTGGCCACTTCAAGAATTGACATGTTGTACAATCAGAGATGCTCTTCTGCACTTCACCGTTGTAGAGCATGGTTATTTATGTTACTGTCACCCTCCTGTCAGCTTCAACCAGTCTGGCCATTCCCGTCTGATCTCTCTCATTAACAAGGTATTTTCACCTGAAGAACTACTGTTCACTGAATTTTTGTTTTTTTTTCAGAATCCCAGGAGATCAACAGTTTCTGAGAGAGTCAGCTTGTCATAGCTGGGGCTTGGAAGTGGGTTGTTCATCGGCAGACAGTGCACAACGAATGTGTGACAGTCACCTCGTATAATCCATAGGAGTGGATATCCTGTGGGGTCCACTTATGTGTTAACCCTTGCCTGGGTATGTGGTGCGGTAATTCACTTGAAGACAATATCCCTGTGACAAGTCACTTTTGGTGATAATTCGTATGTGGATTTGGAACGACGAAGGATAAAATCTACAGCAACTGTTATCTCGTTTTACCATCGTGGAACCTGCAGAATTCAACATAATTGCCTTCTCTCTACATTTACCTTGGATTACAAATATCTCTCTCCTACCACTGAACTTACCCTACTTTACCATCTCAAGACTCTAAGCCTTGTTCCCCCTCCAAGCTCAGTATAGTTTGGGACTTATATTTAAACACATATATACACATAACACTGTTAACTTTTGTTTATCTTGGTTTAAGTTACTTAATTATAAGTAGTTGCTAATAAAGATAGTGGTTTTAACATCAAAATCAGACTCCATGTGTAGTCTACTGTTGCTGGTTCATTTCTAAAACGTTACAGTTCATAATATCTGGAAGAAGATTCCGGGATTTAAGGTTACTTAGTCATCTTCACAGTAATTCACCAGCTAATCCAGCTACCGTAGGCAGAGTTTTGCCTGAAATATAAAAGGCTGTTGGGTTTATCAGCATAACGGCTATCTTGTCTACTCAACATGTCCTTCCAGTTACGGAGAGATAAGTTTGCCTCACCATCATAATATCTATTTGATGTGACTAAACATATTGATGAAGGAAGAGCAGCAGATGTAATGGATTTCAGCAAGGCATTTTATAAGGTACCCATTCAAGGCTTATTGAGAAAGTAAGGAGGCATGGGATCCAAGGGGACACTGCTTTGTGGATCCAGAAATGGCTTGCCCACAGAAGGCAAAGAGTGGTTGTAGACGGCTCATATTCTGCATGGAGGTCGGTGACCATTGGTATGCCTCAGTGATCTGTTCTGAACCCCTACTCTTCAGGATTTTTATTAATGACCTGGATGAGGAAGTGGAGGGATGGATTAGTAAGTTTGGTGATGACACAAAAGTTGGAGGTGTTGTGGATAGTGTGGAGGTCTGTCAGAGGTTACAGCTGAACATTGGCAGAGAAGTGGCAGATGGAGTTCAACCCAGATAAGTGTGAGGTGGTTCATTCTGGTAGGTCAAATATGATGACAGAATATAGTATTAATGGTAAGACTCTTAACAGTATGGAGGATCAGAAGGATTTTGGGGTCCGAGTCCATAGGACACTCAAAGCAGCTGCGCAGGTTGACTCTGTGGTTAAGAAGGCGTATGGTTTATTGACCTTCATTAATCATGGACTTGAATTTAGGAGCTGAGAGGCAATGTTGCAGCTATATAGGACCCTGGTCAGACCCCACTTGGAGTACTGTGCTCAGTTCTGGTCACCTCACTACAGGAAGGATGTGGAAACTATAGAAAGGGTGCAGAGGAGATTTTCAAGGATGTTGCCTGGATTGGGGAGTATGCCTTATGAAAATAGGTTGAGTGAAGCTTGACCTTTTCTCCTTGAAGTGATGGAGGATGAGAGGTGACCTGATAAAGGTGTATAAGATAAAGAGAGGCATTGATCGTGTGGATAGTCAGAGGCTTTTTCCCATGGCTGAAATGGTTGCCACAAGAGGACACAGATTTAAGGTGCTGGGTGCAGAGGAGATGTCAGGGGTAAGTTTTTTACTCAGAGAGTGGTGAGTGCGTGGAATGGGCTGCTGGCAACGGTGGTGGAGGCAGATACGATAGGGTCTTTTAAGAGACTTTTGGATAGGTACATGAAGCTTAGAAAAATAGAGGGCTATAGGTAAGCCTAGTCATTTCTAAGGTAGGGACATGTTTGGCACAACTTTGTGGGCCGAAGGGCCTGTGTTGTGCTGTAGGTTTTCTATGTTTCTAATTTTTGTTTGACAGTGCTCTGTGGCACCTTTTGCCTTGACAACATTAGGCAGAGAATGTTACAATCGAAAAAGGATATCACAACATTTTTTAAAATACCAGAAATACTCAGGACGGCTGGCTACATCTATGGTAAGATAAAGAGAGCTAATATTACTTCAGCATTTCCAGGGCCTTCCGTATTCTTTTAAGTTTTCATGACAACCCTGTCTCTGAATGCTCTTCCCCAGCCCTTACCCTGAATCTTCTGTCTTTCTTCTACTTTTGTTCACAGCCTTCCATTTCCTGACTTTACCACTGACATTTCTCACTTTATCAGTAACTTCTCATTACTTAGAACACTTTGATTAATCTAAAAGAAATGGTGGTCACTGAACAGCTTTCCTGACGTAGACAAGACAAATAGTAAATGAGTTGAAGTATTTGCTCATAGCATGGCGGCCAAACAGTAATTTGAACTATCTAGATCTATTGCTGAAAAGCATGGCCACCAGGAAAAGGAGATAAGAAATGAAGGATGAAGATAATTTCGATGAATCTATCTAGTTACAGTCTACTTCCAACAGGAACATCATTTTTAAAACAAAATAGGAAATGTGCCTAAAAATTAATTTCCACTCTTGAATTTTCAGTTATATTCTGAGAAAAAGGATCAGGAGGATTCAAAGTTCTTACCTACACATGTTCCTGTAATGTTCTGAAAACCAGGCATACATGAACAAGTTAACTTTCCTGTCTTTTCTTCTATGCACTGTGTGTTTTCTCCGCATTGCAGGGCCTTGCAAGCAGGCATCTCTGCAAAACGTCAACAGACAATTATCGTCAACCTTTTAGCATTGAATTGAGTAATAGAACATGAAAGGAACCAAATGTCCCACCAGATCAGTAAGACAAGTTCTTTGAAATTTGTGCTGTTATATGCCATTAACAAAATAATCACATTGTTCATGAAAATAAATGGGGTCCAGGCTATTCTATTTAATATAAAAGATAAAAAAGTCAACCTGGATTTATTTTAATCCCAAGATGTTACACATGAAGCACACGATCTCTTACAACAAGATTTTGCTGGTTCTTTTTTGTTTTTGTATAATTATTGTGCCGAAGGGTGCTGGTAACAAAACACATTATTTCCCCATTTTAGGCAGTCCTTCAACCAACCATTTCCTATTTTAAAGTTCATTCTACATCCTTCTTACAATATCCCTCTATTTCTTCATATGAAGGACATTAAATAAGACTTTCCATATCAGTCTCAAATTTAATGAGTTGGAATTTACTTGGTACATTCATCAGAGGGAGAAGAGAGAGTTTCCAGCTCATGGGTCTACATATATTTATTAAAAGAGTCTTGAGCACCAACCTGATGTGAATGTTTCTACTACATCATTATACTTAAATCTCATTAGTGCTTTCTAGTAAGCTTAAATTAGGCAGAGTAACCCCTGCCATCCTTCTACAAAGATTAAAATCAATTATTAACAATTTTTGGTATTTGGGGATCCAGTCAACAGGAAAGACAGTGTGGGAATTAAACAGGCACTCAAAGGAATCATGCAGCTTATTCTGAAAGGTACACAGTTTAAAACAACTTAACCAGTGGAAAAAAGGAATTCATAATGGTGTTAATAAAAATGTTCTCTCAGATTCATTTAATAATTGCAACCATTTTCCCCCATTCATTGGCCAGTGATTATTGCCTAACCCTAACTGCCTTTGAGAAGGTGATGACAACCAATTCCATCTCTCTAAATCACTGCAAGCCTAGTAACTTAGTGATTGTGCTACTGTACCCCATTCAAAAGCAAAATTTATCAGTGTAAAGTAGACATTATCCTGTTTTCTGTCAGTTTCCTGATAGGTTAACATTGAACTGAGCAATAGAACACAAAGAGGCAGTGGCCATGCCTCTAAATATGAATTTTAAATTCAACCTCCGCTAAGAAAGAATGCTTACCTTGATCACATTTTGGCCCAGTGTAACCAGAAAAACAAATGCAGCTTCCATTTCCAGTAATCCCATTGTTGCAGATTCCATGTATACATTTGCATCCTTTAGATAAACACAGCCAACAATAGAGTGAAACATGGTGAATATTATTCTAAGCATTAATTTATTCTATTACCATCACCAATTTCCATTTGCACAATATTATGTGCACTTCAGACAAGCCTTTACCTTATTATTCTCCTAAGTGACACCATTTTTAAATTCATAGCTATTGCTATATAGCACAATTAGGTTATCAATCAGAGATCAAATTCTAAGCAGTAGACTACATTATGGTTGACCTAAATAGATCAGGGAAAGAAGAGTTTTGATCACCTATTTACAGGATCAAGATTCTACTATTAGATTCAGAGCAAATGATAAAGCAATTTGAGATTACATCACATGGATCTGGCAAGACACAGCCTCTTGTAACACCCTGAATACTCTATCTCAGGGGTGTCAAACTCATTTTAGGTCACGGGCCGGATTGAGCAAAATGCAGCTTCATGCGGGCCGGATCAGTCAGACGCGTGCGAACGCAGCTTTCGTTGCCTCCGTTTTCTCAGCCTGCTCTCATGTGTCTCAGTCTCTGCTATAACTACAAAGTGTTTCACTTTACAAATTCCGTTTCTTATGAAGAAGACTGCCGAGCAAGACTGCCGAATAAACACTAAAAACCCTGAAAACCTGGTACCTGAATAAACTCAGCATTAGCCATATCATATGCCATAGGTGCTTCGATTACTGGGGCCAGCTTTAATAGTAATTAGATATTATCTCGCGGGCCAAAGATAATTTCCTGCCCGCAGGCCTTGAGTTTGACATATATGCTCTATCTTCATCTTTTTGGACCACATATAAACAGCCTTCAGACCAGGTTGGTTTTCATTCAAAAGCTTTCACATCACACTCGGTCAGCCTCGTCATTAGGACTGCAAAGTCTCACACAGGGTACCTGCCTCAGTATATCCTCTTAAAGTAAATTGCAGCTGTCATGCCAGCTGTCCTTTCGACCTCTTCAACCTCCAGGTTTCAACCCTTATAATTCTGTTCATGACATCCTCTTGAACATTTTGCCCCAATTTGCCTCCTCAACCAATGTGGCACCAGAAAACCATTGCAGTCCTTCAGCCAAAACCATCAACTTATCCAATGTCTAAACACTCTCCAGACCAATTCCTCACTGGCATCCCCTTCGCAACAATCTCCAACCAATTTGCCGCCCGGTCTCCTGGAGCGTATAATTAATCTGAACTATAATCAGATCATGTGACCATCTGATATTGGTATCAGATATGGTAACTGGAAAATTGTTCAGCTCCTTAATCCAGGCGATCATAAATTTCAACAACTTTTCTTTTATTTTCCTCTGAAAAATACATTGTAGGATAAAATAAAATCAACAATGCCTGACCACAAGTGGGCAGAAAAGGAAGTAACTTGCATTTTTTGCTGACTTTCTAACCCAAGGACATCTCATTACACTTTGTAGCCTAAAGATATACCTTTGGAAGATCAGTCACCACCAGATAATCTGTAGTGTTAAGGAGAAATCAGTGGCCATGATACCATGCGAATTTCCCTGCCAGAGACACAGGATAATTTACAGCCCAGTAAGATGACAGACATTGCCTTGTCTGAAAGCGGGCATGCTGGCAGTGTAATATTGCATAAAGAATATGCTGCCGTAACCATGCACGGTAGAGCATTTCAAAGATACAGTCTGTGTGAAGAAATTTCACCATCACAGACCCAAATGACTTTGCCTTTAACCTAAGATGTGACTCCTGGGTCGACACTGCTAGAGAAGGAACAACTGCCCTGCATTCAGCCTGTTGAGACTGTAAACATTTTATAAGTTTCAGTGAGATCACTTTGCATTTGCCTAAACTCCAGAGAGCATAGGCCTATCCTGCTCAATCAGCCCTTTATAACGGCAAACCTGCCAATCCTGGAACCTGTCTTATGTGCCAGTTTATGCCAAGGGCAATCAACATGTGCCAGGACCTTTAAAAAAATTATAACTATCGCTCCTCTATACAGTATGTTGATTGTATCTGTAATGATTCTATTGACTGGGAAGTACTGGCAATTTTAAAACAGAAACCACTAATCAGCAAATCAGTCAACACCTGTAGAGAAATGAAAAGAGATTAACTTTTCAGGCAATTGATCTTTCAACAGAATGTTCAGCATGTGCAGCAGATTCTACGAGACATGAGACATGTGCCGATAAATAGTATTAAACCAAAGCACAAAATGACATCCTCAACATTGCCAAAAGCTCTGGTTCACCAAATCAACATCAGCAGCTGTGTTACTGTTGGAATGAAAACTGAATCAGCATGAAACAGGCCCTCAGCAGGTTGGGCAGCATCCGTGGAAACGAGCAGTCAACGTTTCGGACTGAGACCCTTCGTCAGGACGTTAATAAACATTGACTGCTCGTTTCCATGGATGCTGCCCGACCTGCTGAGTTCCTCCAGCGTGTTGTACGTGTTGCGTTGACCCCAGCATCTGCAGTGTACTTTGTGTTTATGAAACAGGCCCTTCTGCCCAAACCATCCATGCTGACCAAGATGTCTGTCTGAGCTAGTCCCGTATGCCCGACTTTGACCAATACCCTTCTAAAACTTTTCTATCCATGTATATGCCAAAAATCGCTTTTAAACATCAGAATGGTAGCTGCCTCTACAAGCTCTTTAACATCAAGATTAAGGCCAGGAGGCTGAAAAGTAGCAAACAGAAAAACAAGTGCCTAGAAATCTAATTTTTTTTGGGGGGGGGGGGTTGTGTAGCATGTGCCATATCAGGTCCCCCTCAAAAAGAAAAAAAATTGTGAAACTTGTAAGAAGTCAGATACATAGCATTGCTTGCATGTTTTCCATTAAGTACCAAAATACAGCTTACAAGCTGTCCTGATAGGACCATCCCATGTACACTGCAGCTGCCCACACTTGATTGTACAGCAAGCAGAGAATGGTTTCCACCTTGAATGGCACGCAGGCCACAAGCAGCGACACACACCATGGAGGGAGAGAGAAATTACAGCAAAGTGCTTTCAGATATTCTCAGAAGGGACACTGAAGACTCCCAAGTGAGTCCAGGAAGAAGGTTGTGTACGCCAGTGTTGGTGGGGGGGGAGTGGGGTGTGTAGAAACACCTGCCAGAAATACCCTGGATTTTGATCTTGTCAGTGATGTTTCCAGTTATCTCCTGGAAACATCACTCCTTGATGGAACAGAATTGTAGGAAATTACATTGACGTCACCAGATGAGCTCCACGTTACCCCATTGAGCGTATTTGCATCCTGTAACTTATAGACTCCCACACACCCAACTCCAAATCTCAAAGGCATTTGCTATACTCACCCTATGCATCAGTCAAGTCTTTAAATGTAAGATAACTTATTGTTTATTAAACACCCTCATCTCCTCTAATTGGGTGACACCAGTGGAAAACAAAGGGGAAACCAGGGTGGTGGGAAAGGGTTCTCTCTCAAGTATAGTGTCTCACCCGGCTGGAGGCAAGGCCCTGTATACCGAGAATGAAGGGACCACAAGTGAGGTAACATGGAATCTGCCCGGTATGCACTGTGTCACAGTTTCATGGTGAACAGTATGTACCTCTATAATGATAAAAAGTATAAACCTTCATCACCATGTACACTGCTGCAATGCTATAAAGTTGCTTTGGCATAGCTTTGTGATTCTGAGGAGATAAGAACATAAGATATAGGAGCAGATTTAGGCCATTAGCCCATCAAGTCTGCTCTGCCATTTCATCATGGCTGAGCCATTCTCCTGCCTTCCTCCCATATCTCTATATGCCCAGACTAATCAAAATAGACACTTACTGTTTCTTTACCATTTTTACAGCTAACATTTGAGTAGGATGAGGAGGAGAGGGCTAAAGATAATGGCTAAAGAATGTAATGATAGCTGCCATCCACGATATTACCTCATTAAATGGCACTACGGTGGATAAGCAGAAGGATTTGTGTCACTTTAAAACTTATCAGGCAACAGGCACCAGAACTTGAGTAATGTGAGCAGGAACCAGCTAGCAGTCCTTCAAGCCCACTGTGCTATTCATCAAGATCAAAAGTTTAACATTCTATTAACTTAGGACTCAAACTCCCTTTCAACATGTAAAGAAAAGTCATAGTGGTTTGGTACTGGTTGAACCTCTGGTGTAATGAGGTTAATGGCATGCCATTGGGGTCAAATGACACAGTCATAATGGCTAGTTTTAAGCCATTGAAGAATAATTTTCAAATAATATTGAGTACTTCTCTAATGCAAAGCACATGAATGTGAACTATAGTAAGTAAATCTCCTGCCATTCCGGCCCTGTAATGAATAAGTATAACATCTGATTTTAACTTGATTCTTCTGACGTACTGAGCTTGCTCTTCAAAGTTTTTTAATGATTCTCTCTGAAAGAGATTTCCTCTTTCAATTCATCTCCCAAACACATACCTGACAAACGGCTAACGAGACAGCTGGTATTCCAAGATGCAATAGATACAATGGTGATTACTGACTACCGAGGTCAGTATTAAATAGTCTGACCATTCATAACACTAGAGGAATGGATCCCACCTCAAGGAAAGTAAATTGCATATAGACTTCAGAGTGCAAGAACACTTAAAGCGATTTGCAACCCTCAAGTAATTAGCGCTCTGCAATATATTAATTTAATAGGAACTAGGGTTAACTCCTTAACATGCTACAAGCAGAGCAAACAGACCTGAAAAGCAACAGAAGGAAGAAGTTACACACACAGAATGCTGGAGGAACTCAACAGGTCAGGCACCATCTATGGAAAGCAATAAGTCGATGTTTCAGGCCAAGACCCTTCATCAGGACAGGACGAAATGTCTTCACCTGAAATGTTGACTGTTTATTTCCATCCAAAGATGCTACCTGACCTGCTGAGTTCTTCCAGCATACTGTAGTGTTACTCTGGATTTCCAGCCTCTGCAGAATCTCTTATGTGTATGTGCCTCATTATATTAGAGTATTCTGGAGGTAAATGAAACAGGAACATGGGGAAATTTGCAATATTTTTGAGAAGTGTCTCTCCGTATGAGAATGTTGAACACCACAGGCACACGTTCTCTCTGTCCCGTGTAGAATGAGATAGTCTCAGAACTGTCCTTGAGAAAATTCTTGTTGCAGCATTAGGTACCTTCAATGCCAAATCTTTCTTCTGCTGGTGCTTTTGAGGGGAACTCCTATGGGACCATGACTGTAATCAATGGCAGGCTTGGCTTTAAGGAAACCAGCAATGTTTGCAATTCCCAGTGCACAAGATGCTACCTACTCACTAAAATCAATTTCCTCACTAATCAAAATGAGAATTGGTTTCATTAATGCTTTTGGAGGCAGCAAACTGCAAAACATGGCAAGGATCAACAGCAGCTGCTTTGGATTGATCTTGAGGCTCAGAAGTTGAGTCACTATCTCTTTGGCCTCCACAGTGGAGCAGCCCAGGCCAGAGCGCATGGCCAAAAGTTGTCCGACAAAATGTCACAAATTTCAACCACTGAGGACATATTGATTTGCTGCTTATTGAGATAGATGAAGCATATTGCATCTAACAATAATCTCTGAGGGCAAGGACTGTGAATATGGATCCTGTCCAGTGGTCTCTGATACCCACTGGAGTCATTATAATGCTTCAAAATTGCTTCCAGTGATGTAACCAGTGTATCGGACACTATTGACACATTAGATTCCAAAACATCCATTTCCTGCTACTTCATGGGCCATAGGAATGTTGGGAGGTGTTGGTTAGATGACAATAGTCTGCTGGAGCTGGGAACTATAATTTATGTTGGGAGGAACTGAAACACACATTGCACAATGACTGACATGGGGAAATTTTGCCCAAGAATGACAAGCATAATTTATCCTAGAGTGAATTAGCTTTGGATCATAGAGCACTGAAAGAAATAATATACCATATAACTTCAAAGCGGTGGTGCTCTTCTTCAAGTATATATTGAGCTTTTTTTTGGAAAATGTAGTTGAGTACTAGCACGAGAGGTAAGAGTGGATCAGACTTTGTCTACTTCGCCTAACCAAACATTCTAAACCTGAACAATTTACCTCTTAACTTCACTGCCTCCATATAAAAGGTTTTGCTTTCACTGAACTTTACACTTGTTTTAAAGTTATTTTTCGTATGTGATGTTTCCCATTTCCCACAAAAGGTTATCAATTAGCCCCATGTTTTTCGCTCCCCAGATGCTTCCTGATTGACTGAATGTTCCCAGCATTTATTGTTTTCATTTCTAATGAATGGAGGTTGTCACTCCATTACTTTCTTAACGGTTATATTAATAAACTGAGTATTGTTCATTCCACACTCAGGCAGGAAACCAGAGGCTAATGTCTCAGGCTCCTTAATTATATTTACAAGAACACATTTTTTTGGGTTTTTTTTCCCCTCAACACAATGGTAGACTCAAAGATCAAAAACAGAGTGACCACTAAGAGACTGTTTTGTGCTATGTTGGAGCAATAAAATCACAGTGAAACTAACTGCCCCATTTTCTTTTAGTGTGTGTTTTTTGCCAGCTAAAATTCAATCAAACTTGTGCTTCTCATTAGACTTCAATGGCAACCATACCTCCAAAGATGGACCTTAATCTCCCTTACATGGTATGGACACGAAAGATTTTCTTAGGCTTGAGCTCCCTTTACTTCACACACCTGGTCAGTACATTTCAAATGCATCTATTTTGAGGAAAAGGCGGCCAGAAGAGGCTGCAGATACTGGAATATCGATCTAAAAGCAATATGCAGGAGGAGCTCAGCAAGTTAGGTAGAATCTATGGTAAAGAAAAATAGACAGTTGATCTATTAGGTTGAGACCCTTCATCTGAACTGAAAGGTTAAAGAGCAGAAAGCCACTATAAAGAAACAAGGGGTTGGGGTGGAGCAAGAGCTGGCCAGCCCTCTACTTTGCCTCTTTATGCTTGCCTTCTTCCCTTTACTCTCAGTTTAGATGAAGTGGATGTGAGGGGTAAATTGCCTGCTATGCTGTGTCCTTAAGCAAGGTCACTGCTGTTGCTGCAGGCAAGTGCTTTGAAGTTTAGGTTTTGCCTGCCAGCATTTTGACTTGAGTTTTTGCCATCCCGCAGATTCCACCATCTACCATTGATGCCTTTTTTGCTGAAGTCTGGGATTTGGCACTGACTAACCTTCCTGAAGTCCTGGTAACTCTACCTCAGCACAAGTGCCAAATCCTAGTGGATGGAAATCCCATTATAAGGCCTTCAGAAATGAATGAGAATGGCCAATTTATCAAGCCGCACCACTATCAGGTTCAACAACATTGCAGACGGGATAAACATAAAATCTCATGGCCTACTGACACAAAACATACATGCATGCAAGGGGAAGAGAAGTGCAAATATCTACTAAAGAGGCTCCTGTCCATACAAAGCATCCAGTGAAATCTCAACACACTTTGCCACTTCAGCAGCACATCCTGCCCTGAATCTGAAGGGATTAAAGCCATTCTAAATCGTGCTATCTCCATTCTCCTCTAGGTGTTGGTTGGTTTGTATTCTACACAGTTAATATCTTAACTGAACATTTCCAGCAATTTCCAACTCATTATTTATCTTCTTTGCTGTGGGGGAACTCTGGTCTCGGTTTCTGCTAGGCCCAAATGACCTAGGCTGCTTCTGAGCCAGCTGATAGACTGGTCCTCAAACAGGGACAAGTAATCGGCTCTGACACTGTCTGGCAGATGCCCACTTCCAGCCAGGAGTACACTTACACTTGCTCTCTTGAAGTCTCAGTGGCTGACAAATGAACACACCACGACCCAACTTCTTGGCCTGTGCTTACTTCAAGGAAAACTTAGGGATCTGTGCCCACAAATCTCAGCAATTTACAGGTGGCTCAGTGACATGCAGGATCAATTCCCTTTGCTGCCTGTATGTCCTCCTGTGACCACGTGGGTGTTCCAGTGCCCTCCTGTATGCGTGAGCTGTGGGAATGCTACGCTGGCACCGGAAGCGTGGTGACACTTGTAGGCTGCCCAACACAATCCTCTCTGATTTGATTTGACGCAAACAATATAGGTCACTGTATGTTTCCATGTATATGTGACAAATAAAGCTAATTTTTAATCTTTATTCTATTTAGATTTTTCTCAGGAACTTTTCATTGGCTCATTACCTGTAAGGCTGTACTACCTGGTGCAGATTAACTTGCAGGCAAGGAAATCTGCCCACTCCGATGGAGTGCACGGAGTTAAAATAATGAAAATGGATGTGCACATTGTTTCAACTCTCTTTGGATAAAGCCTAACTAGTTCCAGATCCACCAGCGAGCTTTGACAGCCAACATCCAAGCCACAGGAGGCTTATGGCTATTGACTGCAAGCAGAACTGAGGGGCAGAATGAGGCCAGCAAAACCACGGTGTGAAGCAAACTAAAGACATGCAATGACAATAATTCCTTTGTCTGGAGAACCTGGTCTGAGCTCTGTTTCAGAGCTTAGCTGGACATAGCCTAGTTCCATAATCCATAGGCCTGTGATCATGTAGAAGATGACTGGAAGTCTGCAAGGTAGTAAAAAGATGGAAAACATCTGCAGTAAATGGTTTTCAGCAGTAAAAATTAACCTAGCCTATATTTAAAACCACTACTTCACAATCAAAGCTTGAGCTCAAAATCTAGATTTATACCTCACAGAGCAAAGAGGAATGTGAACTATCAGTGGTAATATCCATCAGACGAAGCATTAAACAGAGAACCCATATCCTTTCTCAGGAGGATGTTATAGATTCCATGACTCAATTTTAAGATGAAAGAATTAACTTCTCCCAGTGTTCTAATTCTCATTTCTTCATCAACTCCTTCAATCAGATAATCTGTTCATTATTTCACTGTTGCTTGGGAAGATTTGTTGCCACATCAAAGTTCAAACTTCAAAGTAAATTTATTATCAAAGTACATATATGTCACCAAATACAACCCCGGGATTCATTTTCTTGTGGGTATACTCAATAAATTCATAATAGAATAATAACCATGGAAGATCACACCAACTTGGACATTCAACCAGTAGGTAAAAGATAACAAAGTGCAAATATAAAAAGAAGGAAAATAATAGTATTAAATAAATATCAAGAACATGAAATGAAGAGCCCTTAGAAGTGAGTCCATAAGTTGTGGAAATATTTCAATAATGTGACAGGTGAAGCTATCCCCTGTAGTTCAAGAGTCTGATGGTTAACGGGTAATAACTGTTCCTGAACCTGGTGGTGTGGGTCCTGACCAGGCTGGTGGGCGTCTCTGATGATGGTTGCTGCTTTCCTGCGACAATGCTTCACATAGATGTGCTCAGTGGTGGGGAGGCTTTACCTATGATGGACTGAGTCATATCCAATACTTTTTGTACGATTTTCCATTCAAGGGCATTGGTGTTTCTCATGTGAGGCTTCAGTTTGTTATGATCTCTTTAAGATACTGTGAGTTCTTGGAACCACTCTTTAAATAAAGTTATTTCCTTGCTGACAGAAATGGGTATTAACTTTGACTTTCCATTTGAACTCTCACATACCATTGCTGCATCCCTTGGTAAGCATTCTTTTGGGATTACCTCTGTCCACCAACACCTCGTTTTCTATGACTTGACTCAACAAGCTCTTAAAAATCAAATGAGAAATATAAATGATTTGTTTTACACAATGCTCTTTATAAAGAATTCATTTAACAAGTATGGACTGTCATTAGCTCCACAGCATGAGTTTGTCTTCAAACTGCATTCAGATATGCTGCAGACACAGAAGCCTACTGATGCTGGAACCTGAAAACTCAGCAAGCAAGGCAGCATCTATAGAGGGAAATATTTCAGGCTGAGACCTTCATCTCAACCATAAACTGTGACTGTCCCATTTCCTCCATGGTGCTACCTGACCTGCTGAGTTCTACCAGCTTTTTAAGTGTTGCTCAAATACTGTATGTTGGCTGGAAAGTGCTGACAATGGATCATATAGGACATAGGAGCAGCCCATTGGGTCTGCTCTGCCATTTCTCAACCCTCTCAGCCCCATTTTCCTGCCTTCTCCCCATAACATTTTACAGCCTGACGAATTGAGAACATCTCAACCTTTACTTTAAATGATTTGGCCTCCACAGCCATGTATGGCATTGCATCCCACAGATTCACTACCCTATAGCTAAAGAAATTCCTTTCATCTCTATTCTAAATGGGTGTCCTTCTATTCTGAGACTGTGTCCTCTGGTCCTAGACTCCCCCCATTATAGGAAATATCCTCTCCACATCCACTTTATCTAGGCCTTTCAATGTTCAATAGGTTTCAGTGAAATACTCCCACCCCCCACATCCCCACCCCCATTCTTCAGTACAGGTCCAGAGCCAACAAATGCTCTTCATATGTTAACTCTTTCATTCCTAGCATCATTGTTGTGAACCTCCCCTGGACTCTCTCCAATGCCAGTACATCGACTCTTAGACAAGGGTCCCAAAACTGTACACAATATTTCAAGTGTGCTCTGACCAATGCCTCATAAAGCTTCAGCATTACATCTTTCCCTTTATATTCTAGTCCTCTCAAAATGAATACTAACATTACATTTGCCTTCCTTACCATCAACTCAACCTACAAGTTAGCCTTGAGGAAATCTTACACAAGGGATCAAAAGTCTTTTTGTATCTTGGATTTTTGAACTTTCTGCACATTTAGAAAACAGACTATGCCTTCATTCCTTCTAACAAAGTGAATTATCATACACCTCCCTATACTATACTCCATCTGCCAATTATTTGCCTATTTTCCCAGCACGTACAAGTCCATCTGTGGATTCCCTGCTTCCTTAACATTACCCCTCCCTCCACCTATCTTCGTAGCATCTGCAAACTTGGCCACAAAGCTATCAATTCCATCATCCAAATCATTGGCATGTAATGTGAAAAGAAGCAGTCCCATCACTGACCCATGTGGAACACCACTGATCACTGGCAGGCAACCAGAAAAGGCCCACTTTGTTCCCACCCTTTGCCTCCTGCCAGTCAGCCAATCTTCTATCCATGCTAGTATCTCTCCTGTAATACCATGGGCTCTTATCTTGTTAAGCAGCTTCAGGTATGGCAGTTTGTCAAAGGCCTTCTGAAAATCCAAATAAACAACATCCTCTGACTCTCCTTTGTCTATCCTGCTTGTTATTTCCTCAAAGAATTCCAACAGATTTGTCAGGCAAGATTTCCCTTTGAAAAAACCATACTGATTTTGGCCTTTATTAAACACGTGCCCCATCCATAATGGATTCCCAACATCTTCCCAACCACTGAGCTCAAGCTAACTGGCCTCTAATTTCCTTTCTCTTACCTCCTTCTCTTCCTAAGTAGAGTAACATTTGCAATTTTTCAGTCCTCTGAAACATTCCAGTATCTAGTAAGTCTTGAAAGCGCATTAGTAATGCCTCCACAATCACTTCAGCTACCTCTTTCAGAACCCTGTGGTCTGGGCCATCCAGTCCAGGTGACTTATCTACCTTCAGACCTTTCAGCTTCCCAAAGACCTTCTCCCCAGTAACATCAACTACACTCACTTTTGCCCCTGACATTCTCAAATTCCTGGCACACTGCTAGTGAAAATTAACACAGAATATTTAGCAAGTTTGTCCTCCATTTTTTGTCAACATTACTACTGCAATGTTGGTGGGTTTCCTTACATGAACTACTTGCTTCAGGTCCTTCCGTAACATTTCTATAAGATTAAGGACAGGACTTTGACTCGGCCATTCCAAAATACAAATTTTGTTCTTTTTAAACCATTCCGTTGTTGATTTACTTTTGTCTTTTGGATCATTCTCTTGTTGCATTATCCATTTTCTGTTAAGCTTCAGGTAATGGACTGCTATCCTACCATTCTCCAATAAAATATCTTGATACTATTTTGAATTCATTGTTCCCTTAACAACTGCACGCTGTCCAAGCCCTGAGGCAGCAAAGCAGCCTCAGACCCTGATACTCCTTTCACCATGCTTCATAGTTGGGATGAGGTTTTGGTGTTGGTGCGCACTGCCCCTTTTCCTCCACACATAGTGATGTGCATTTCTTCCAACAAGTTAAACTTTATTTCATCTGTCCACAGAACATTGTCCCAGAAGCACTGTAGAACATCTAGGTGATCTTTTGCAAACGAGACATACAGTAATGATTTCTTTGAAAGCAGTGGTTTCCTCAGTGGTGTCTTTCCATGAACACCATTCGTCCTTCAAGGTTTTTCTTATAGCGGACACATGAACAGACACTTTAGCAAGTTCCAGAGATTTCTGCAGGTCTTTTGCTGTTTCGCTTGGGTTCTTTTTCACCTCCTTCAGCACTGCATGTCATGCTCTTGGTGTGATCTTTGCAGGATGCCTACTCCTAGGGAGAGTAGCAACAGCATTGAGTTTCTTGCATTTGTAGACAACTTCTCTTACTGATGACTGATAAACATCCAGTCTTTAAAAATGCTTTTGTAGCCTTTTCCAGCTTCAAGCATCTCTACAATTCTACTTTTAAAATCCTCCAAAAGTAGTTTTGTTTGAGGGATGGTGCACGTAAACAGATCTTTCTCAAGAAGAGCAGGCTCTGTCAGTAACCTGACTTCTGATGCCACGTGTCGGTTTGCCACTTGATTCTGACATCACGTGTCAGTTTGCCACTCGATTCTGATGCCACGCGTCGGTTTGCCACACGATTCTGACGCCACGTGTCAGTTTGCCACTCGATTCTGATGCCACGCGTCGGTTTGCCACATGATCCTGACATCATGTGTCAGTTTGCCACTTGATTCTGATGCCACGTGTCAGTTTGCCACACGATTCTGATGCCACGCGTCAGTTTGCCACTCGATCCTGACATCATGTGTCAGTTTGCCACTTGATTCTGATGCCACGTGTCAGTTTGCCACACGATTCTGATGCCACGCGTCGGTTTGCCACACGATTCTGACGCCACGTGTCAGTTTGCCACTCGATTCTGATGTCATGTGTCAGTTTGCCACTCGATTCTGATGCCACGCGTCGGTTTGCCACATGATCCTGACATCATGTGTCAGTTTGCCACACGATTCTGACGCCACGTGTCAGTTTGCCACATGATTCTGATGCCACGCGTCGGTTTGCCACACGATTCTGACGCCATGTGTCGGTTTGCCACTCGATTCTGATGTCACGTGTCGGTTTGCCACTCGATTCTGATGCTACTTGTCGGTTTGCCACACGACTCCGACATCACGTGTCGGTTTACCACTCGATTCTGATGCTACGTGTCAGTTTGCCACTCGATTCTGATGCTACATGTCGGTTTGCCACACGATTCCGACATCACGTGTCGGTTTGCCACTCGATTCTGATGCTACGTGTCGGTTTGCCACTCGATTCTGATGCCACGTGTCGGTTTGCCACACGATTTTGACACCACGTGTTGGTTTGCCACACGATTCTGACATCACGTGTCAGTTTGCCACACGATTCTGATGCTACGTGTCGGTTTGCCACACGACTCCGACATCACGTGTCAGTTTGCCACACGATTCTGACGCCATGTGTCGGTTTGCCACATGATTCTGACGCCATGTGTCGGTTTGCCACTCGATTCTGATGCTACGTGTCGGTTTGCCACACGATTCTGACATCACGTGTCGGTTTACCACTCGATTCTGATGCTACGTGTCGGTTTGCCTCTCGATTCTGATGCCACGTGTCAGTTTGCCACACGATTCTGATGCCACGCATCGGTTTGCCACATGATTCTGACATCACGTGTCAGTTTGCCACTCGATTCTGATGCCACGTGTCAGTTTGCCACTCAATTCTGATGCCACGTGTCGGTTTGCCACACGATTCCGACATCACGTGTCAGTTTGCCACTCGATTCTGATGCTACGTGTCGGTTTGCCACATGATTCTGACATCACGTGTCGGTTTACCACTCGATTCTGATGCTACGTGTCGGTTTGCCTCTCGAGTCTGATGCCACGTGTCAGTTTGCCACACGATTCTGATGCCACGCATCGGTTTGCCACATGATTCTGACATCACGTGTCAGTTTGCCACTCGATTCTGATGCCACGTGTCAGTTTGCCACTCAATTCTGATGCCACGTGTCAGTTTGCCACACGATTCTGACGCCATGTGTCGGTTTGCCACACAATTCTGATGCCACATGTCAGTTTGCCACTCGATTCTGATGCCACGTGTCGGTTTGCCACTCGATTCCGATGCCACGTGTCGGTTTGCCACTCGATTCAGATGCCACGTGGTTTTCTGGGTTGTGCAGTCGCATTGAAATGGTGTTAACTTTACGATTTCCTGTAGGCAGCTGCAAACTGCACGTTGGTGTATGAGGGCACAACCTTTGCCATCAGTGATTGCCTCTCTGATTTTATAAGAACGTTGATGTAACCTGAGGTACAATATTACCACATCACTAATGTAGCTCTATATTTTTATTCTCCAGCATAGTGAATACAAAAACTAAAATACTGCAAATGGACAGCAACATAGAAATGCACTCAGCATTCAAACATCACTGTTACGTAATTTGCAGTAATTGATCTACACACAAGTTGTCCCTGCCTTATACTTCCTGTAGTTTATGATCATTAAAACTTTCCCACAGAGCATGTCATATTGGCCAAGCCAGTCCACATATTTCCTGCATTGGACATTAAATTAGATGTTGGAATTAAGCTGGCCTCCAAGGTCGTAAACATACACTTGTGATTACAGAAGATTAACAAGATTTTGGACTTATTCTCTTACTGTAGCATTTTTCTGGCAATGTGTTTATTTTCCTTTGCCTTTGTTTGACTGTGGTTGCAACAGAACTGAAATATTAACGGACACACCCACCCACACACCACCCCCTCCCCAACCAACGTTAGCAAGCGGAATCTTGGGCAGTTGAAGACGACATGTCGACTACAACAGCATGGCAAGCAGACACACAGATGAAACTACAGTGAGAAAAGAGATGCTTCCCATGACAAGACATGAATGAAGAGCACTCTGGAATTAACACAGAAGAAGCAATTGCACTATGTAAAATTGGTTGCCATTTAACTTTGTGCAATTTCACTAAGAAAACAGAAAGGCCTTCATCAAACAGAAGTATTAAAGTAATTCATTACCACCACATAATTCATCCAACTTTATAACTTCCAAACACAGAAGTACAAGGATCATTGGGGACCTGAGTCACCCCAACCACAAACTGTTCCAGCTGCTACCATCTGGGAAATGGTACCACAGCATAAAAGCCAGGACCAAGAGGCTCCGGGACAGCTTCTCCCACCAGGCCATCAGACTGATTAATTCATGCTGATACAATTGTATTTCTATGACATACTGACTGTCCTGGTTTACATATTATTTATCACAAATTACTATAAATTGTACATTGCACATTTAGAGATATAACAAAGATTTTTAATCCTCACATATGTGAAGGATGCAAGAAATAAATTCAATTCAGTTCAATTCAATTACAAGTTAAAAAAGAAGTATTATAAATTACTAAGTTACTGCAGAGGTTATTCAGGATAAATTTGCTCTTTCAGTTGTGGAAAGTGCAATATGCCCTATTTAATATTTATTCTTTCCAAATACAGTGCCTATAAAATGCATTCACCTCTCAACCAATCCCAGAAGATTTCATGTTTTATTGTTTTACAACTTTGAATCATGATGGATTTAATTTGGCATTTTTCTTTCACACAGATAAACAGAAAAAGACTCTTTTGTATCAAAGTGAAAACAGATCTCCACAAAGTGATCCAAGTTGATTCCAAATATAACACACAAAGTAATTGATTGCATAAGTATTCACCACCTTCAAGTCAGTATTTAGTATATGAACCTTTGGCAGCAATTACAGTCTTGAATCTACGAGGGGTGATTGATAAGTTCATGCCCTACGGTAGAAGGAGTCAATTTTAGAAAACCTAGCACATTTATTTTTCCTACATCTACACACTTAGTCCAGCGGTCATGGAGCATACGGATCCCTTCTTTGTAGAAGTCGGCGTCTTGGACCTCCAGAAGTGGTCCACAGCATGTGGTGACTGATAAGTTTGTGGCCTAAGGTAGAAGGAGATGCGTTATTAACTTCAAATTTTCTGCATTTTCACTCAAAGAGTTAAACTGAACGTGCATGTGACGAGAGCGGTATAACTCATCTCCTTCTACCTTAGGCCACGGACTTATCAATCACCCCTGCTGTGGACCACCTGGAGGGCCAAGATGCTCTCATTACATGCACGTGTGCTCCACGACCGCTGGACTAAGTGTGTACATGTAGGAGGGGACTATGCTGAAAAATTAATGTGCTAGGTTTTCTAAAACTGACTCCTACTTTAGGCCACGAACTTAACGATCACCCCTCGTATATGGATAGCTCTTTATCAGCTTTGCACATCCGGACACTGCAATTTCTCCCCATTCTTCTTTGCAGAATTGCTTAAATGGGGAGAAAATTCAAACATCAGAGGTGCAGAGTGACTTAGGAATCCTCGTGCAAGACTCCTGGAAGGTTAATTTACAAACTGAGTCTGTGATAATGAAGGCAAATACAATGTTGGCATTTATTTCTAGGGGAATAGAATATAAAAGCAAGGAGATAATGCTGAGACTTTATAATACACTAGTCAGGCTGTTCTTGGATTATTGTCAACAGTTTTGGGCCCCACATCTCAGAAAGGATCTGTTGTCATTGGATAGAGTTCAGAAGATATTCATGAGGATGATTCCAGGAATAAAGGGGTTAACATATGAGGAGTGTTTGGCAGCTTTGGATCTGTACTCACTGGAATTTAGAAGAATGCATAGGGATCTCATTGAAGCCTACCAAATGTTGAAAGGACTAGATAGGGTGAATGTGGAAAGTATGTTTCCTCTGGTGGGGGTATCCAAAACTAGAGGGCACAGCCTCAAAGTTGAGGGGTGACACTTCAGAACAGAGGTAAGAATTAATTTTTTTTTTAGCCAGAGAGTATTGAATCTGTGGAATGCTTTGCCATGGACTGTGGTGGAGGCCAAGTCCATGGGTATATTTAAGGCGGAAGTTGATAGTTTCCTGATTGGTCAGGGCACTAAAGGATATGGTGAGAAGGCAGGTGCGTGGGGTTCAGTGGGATACGGGATCAGCCATGATGGAATGGCAGAGCAGACTTGATGGGCAGAATGGCCTAATTCTGCTCCTATGTCTCATGGTCTTACTTCCTCCTGTATTTTCCTGTAATTTTCTCTCTCTGACACATCAATTTAATCTTGATTGTCTTACATGTAGGAAGTATAAATATTATATATAAATATACAATGGGCCATCTGGAGTTAGAAGGATCTGGGAGTCCTGGTGGACTCATCACTATCCACCTCTAGACAATGCACAGAAGCAATAAGGAAGGCTAATAGAATGTTGGGTTATATAATGCACTCAGTGGAGATCAAGTCTACAGACGTTCTCCTAAAGCTGTACACTGCTTGTGAGGCCACACCTTGAGTGCTATGTACAATTTTGGTCTCCATATTGTGAGGGATGTGAAGGGACTGGGGAGAGTTTAGAGAAGGGCAACGAGACTCATTCCGGGTCTGCAGGGTATGAGCTATGAAGAAAGACTGAAAGAATTAAATCTTTTTAGCCTAAGTAGACATAGAATGAGAGGAGATGATAGACGTGTTCAAAATCATTAAGGGTATCAATAAGGTGAATGCCAGCTACTACTTCAAAGTTAATCCATCAACGAGGACATGGGGCCATAGGTGGAGATTGGTTAAATGGCGATTTCAGACTAACATCAGGAAGCATTTCTTTACACAGTGAGTTGTGGACACAAGGAACAAACTACCCAGTTGTGTAGTTGAGAGTAGTACCTTAGAGACTTACAAATCTAAACTTGAGAGTTATTTCAACACACTATGTGAATAGGAATTTTGCATGCTTTGTTGGGCTGAATGGCTTGTTCTTGTCAAAAGCTTTCTAATGTTCTAAGCACTCACCTATATTAGGAGCAATGTTGACAGTCTCAATTAGCACATTTTTGGGAGGTGGAAGAAAACTGGAGCAGACATCCAGAGAAAATGCAGAAACATCACATAGACAGCACTAGAGAGGCTAGAACCCAGGTCACTGGAGCTGCAGGCAGGAGCACATGCTGCCCTAAAGTCCAACTATCACCGAATGTACTGCAAGGCATTAAAGTTACAGAAAAGAGTCACCATACCCACAGTGCAGTTAGGCCCATATGCTTCTTCATCCATACACTCCTCACAAGCAATTCCTTTGTACTTAGGCTACAGGAAAAGGAAATCAGATTAGGTTGGAGGAAAGTAAGCTTAACATGAACCTGCAGAAATATTGTTGTATGAAGATTTGATAATTACATTGCAAGCAGACTGAAGCAGCAGAAATGACCACTTAAGATATGCATTACTTGTTCAGTTGCCTTTATATTAACAATTTATGAAGCCCTGTGATAATGTGTAGTATTATAGTGCTGAACACAATGAAGACTACTGACTGAATTATAAACGAATACGGCCAGGTAACTGAGCCAACTGATTACTCTGAACAATCTGCTATGTAACGTGATCAGAAATTGATGAGTTCTCTAAGTAAAATGCATTCACAAGGAAAAATATCATTTTCTTAAGTCGAAGCTACATTGTCTTAAGTATAAGGAAATAAAATTAATGTGGTATTTACTAAATGTATGATGCAGGGAGGGGACAGAACTTCAGAAGCAGATGTCAATAAACATGTTATCACATTCCATGCTTAGTGCAGACTACAAAGTATGAATTTCTACTGCGGTGTGACAATTTAGTCAAAGGAGAGTGATTAAATTAATATGCTTTTAATTATACACTTACCTCACAAATGCAGCTTCCATTCCCTGATATGCCATCCAAACATATGCCATGACCATTGCAAGGATTTACTGATCCTCCCGGGCACTCTAGAATAGCAAAACATTATTACATTTATGTCTGTTTAGCTTTCAATTTTGAACCGGAAAATACACATGGAGAATTTTAATAACACATTTTATACACCAATTATTTAATTAGCAAAAAATTATTCAGAATTTTACGAGTATGTAACAAAATATTTACAGTGGCATTCTAGAGCTGATTGCCTGCTAGCATTAACTGCAAGGTATCACATGACTGAAGAGTGCTACATCATGATCCCAATTACATATTCAACAGGTTTATACAAATAGAAATTTTGTCTCAATTAGTGAACTTAAACATGTCATTTTACTGAACAATTGGTGAGGACACAATCTCTGTGAGAAAGAATGGAGGAATGGAATAGGACAGATAGACTGAAAATATCCAGACATTACAACAATGGACCAAGTGGCTCCTTTCCATGTAGTGGGATGACATGACATCCCTTACATGAGAAACATGGCACAATGTTGCATTCAACTAAACAAAAGAGCACAAATAGAAAATAACAATGTTTCTTGTCAGAGTAAACATGAGGAAATCTGCAGATGCTGGAAATTCAAACAACAACACACAAAATGCTGGTAGAACACAGCAGGCTAAGCAGCATCTATAGGGAGAAGCGCTGTCGACGTTTCGGGCCAAGACCCTTCGTCAGGACGTCAGGGTCTCGGCCCGAAACGTCGACAGCGCTTCTCCCTATAGATGCTGCCTGGCCTGCTATGTTCTACCAGCATTTTGTGTGTGTTAATGTTTCTTGTCAGATTGCTTGGTGTACAAACTAGGATGCTGTTCATCGACTATAGCTCAGCATTTAATGCCATCATTCCCACAATCCTGATTGAGAAGTTGCAGAACCGGGGCCTCTGTACCTCCCTCTGTAATTGGATTCTCGACTTCATAACCGGAAGACTACAGTCTGTGCGGATTGGTGATAACATATCCTCTTCGCTCACAATCAAACTGGTGCGCCTCAGCGGTGTGTGCTTAGCCCACTGCTCTACTCTCTGTATACACATGGCTGTGTGGCTAGGGATAGCTCAAATACCATCTATAAATTTGCTGATGAAACAACCATTGTTGGTAGAATCTCAGGTGGAGACAAGAGGACATACAGGAGTGATATATGCCAACTAGTGGAATGGTGCCGCAGCAACAACCTGGCACTCAATGTCAGTAAGACGAAAGAGCTGATTGTGGATTTCAGGAAGGGTAAGACAAAGGAACACATACCAATCCTCATAGAGGGATCAGAAGTGGAGAGAGTGAGCAGCTTCAAGTTTCTGGGTGTCAAGATCTCTGAGGATCTAACCTGGTCCCAGCATACTGATGTAGTCATAAAGAAGGCAAGACAGTGGCTATACTTTATTAGGAGTTTGAAGAGATTTGGCATGTCAACAAATACACTCAAAAACTTCTATAGCTGTACCATGGAGAGCACTCTGACAGGCTGCATCACTCTCTGGTATGGAGGAGCTACTGCACAGGACCAAAAGAAGCTGCATATGGTTGTAAATCTAGTCAGCTCCATCTTGGGCACAGCCTACAAAGTACCCAGGACATCTTTAGGGAGCGGTGTCTCAGAAAGGCAGCGTCCATTATTAAGGGCCTCCAGCACCCAGGGCATGCCCTTTACTCACTGTTACCATTAGATAGGAGATACAGAAGCCTGAAGGCACACACTCAGTGCTTCAGGAACAGCTTCTTCCCCTCTGCCATCCAATTCCTAATGGACATTGAAGTTTTGGACACTACCTCACTTTTTTTTAATATACAGTATTCCTGTTTTTGCACATTTTTAATAATCTATTCAATATACATAATTGATTTACTTGTTTATTTATTATTAGGTTTTTTTCCTCTCTCTGCTATATTATGTATTGCATTGAACTGCTGCTGCTAAGTTAACAAATTTCACATCACAAACCTGATTCTCATTCTGATTATAAACAGCAAAATATTTTGTATTTGTTTCAACATCAAAATTAATTATCCATGACGATTATCAAGTTATGTACCCTTCATTCACTATTGTATAGTATTTATTCTGCTGTTTGCTTACCCACTGCAAACTTTCACCTAGGTCCCATTTTAAATCCCCGTCTACTGCAGATGGTTCTAACATAGCTGCAGTCCTACATCTTGCACTTTCCCTCACAGGCACAGACTGAATTTTGACCATTTTGCACTAGTTTTCCTAAGCCACACTGACTGAGGCATCATGCTTGGTATTCTCACCTAAACTACCACTATTCCTCCAGTGTTCTCTTGGCTAATTCTTTGTAAACTTTCAGGTTTGATCCAATATCCCACTACTATTGATTGCAGTTGCAAAGGGAATTAAATCAAAAAGATTTGGATAGCATATTAGATTACATGGCCCAAAAGTGCATGGAGGTTAAACTCCAGTTGTCCTTTGACTATGACCTTTCTGCTAGATTACTAGAAGAATGGGGGATGCAGTTACATGGTCAAGACCTGTGAAGCAAAACTTCTGGTGCTACATTTTAATGAGGAGCTCTTGCCAGGATATTTTTCTCTATCCTACCATCCTTCCAGAGTAATGGAATCCAGCCTCTCTCCTGGAATAAGGGAATTGATCAAAGAATATCAGCTTTCCTTTAGGGTTCCTAGATTGCTCCTTTAGACTGGGCTCTAAAGTGGGGGCTCACTTCTGTCCCGGAAAACATCAACTTATTCTGCGCATCATCAATTTCATGTGATCTAAACAAACATAAGATACAAAATGCCTATCTTTGGCTCCATCTCCCTGAAGCCACAAAGATGTTTCCCTTCAACATCAGTCAGAAACTTTCATGGAAGGAAATTAATCTTCCCACGGTATTTCATTGGCTTTCTCAAACTATGTTATGTCTAAATTTAGAAAAAATTAGAAGTGCTGTATTTGATACTTCTATTAAATTTGAAAAGATATGGAGACCATTTATTCAATATTTTCATATGATGTAATATGGCCCTGTGCCAAGCTTATTGGTTTTTTCAGCTTTAATTATATGTATGTTGAGAGGATCGGAGTTGACGACATTGATGTTTATGTATTCTTGTGAGACACTATAAACAGCCTTTTTTTTCCCTCTTTTTCTTTAGTTTTTTTTTCTTTTTATGCTTTCTTTTTTTCCCTTAGATATTAGATTAGTAGGTTAGTAACTTTGCATATATTTTTTTTTCTTTTTCTTTTTTTATATATTATATATTATGAAATATCTAGATTTACCTTGTTCATATATATACTATATGGTTCATGTTTTGGGAAAACTTATTTATACTGTATTCATTGCTTATGTATTCCTTCATGTGTAATGGGAATTTGTATGTTTGTAATCCCTTTATTAATATATTAACTGTATTTTGTTCATAATATTTTTAATACTAATAAAAAGATTGAAAAAGAAAAGAAACTTTCATGGCTAGCTAAGACCTGCCCCACTCAAGTCTCTATGCTTAACAAGAGTGATGTGTAAATTCTGTCAATCCTTTGCCAGAGTTACTTTAATTTTATGCCCATGAGTTTTACTATCCACTTCCAATGATTATTAAAATCTGAACTTCTCTCAACTGAAGTTACACTGTACATAGTCTACTTCAATTACTCTTTGAAAGGTATTCTACAAAATGTGATTCTCATCCTAAGTCCCATAACTTTGATGAGTGGTTTTCCAGTTGCCTGAATTACAGTTATTCATTTCCCTGTGCTCTTTGGCATGGCATGAATGTCTTATTATAATCTAGTGGGATCTTCCAGCACTCAAGTGATACTTACATGACCATTCAAGGACTTAACCAACTATTCTCCCTTTCTTGCTATTGTTTAATATTTGTACCTATACTTATTTCCATTTGCCCCTGTGATATGTACCCAATATCAATAAACTGCCAACACGTTGTTCTACATCATTGTCAAATTCCACACCTCACTTTGCTATTTTGTAACAATAAATCATGAATTCCAGAACATAACACAAGTCAAAGTGCTTACAGAAAGATTAAATCGAGCAAAAGGAGAGTTGTGATTATGTTGATCAGGGATTGCTCAACAACGCTCCACAAATCCCTCATGTTGTATAATCCTTACTTGACCTTCATTTTCAACAAATGCTAAAGGAGAAAATACATTTCCCAATTTGCCCATCAACAATGCATGTCAAAATCAGACCATTATTCTTCATTTCCTCATTCTGCTCAATGGACTTGGGTGGCACGGCAGTGTAGTGGTTAGCACAATGCTTTACCGTTTCAATTCCTGTAAGGAGTTTGTACATTGTCCCTGTGACTATGTGGTTTTCCTCTGGGTGCTCCAGTTTCCTCCCACAGTCCAGAGTCCTACCAGTTGCTAGTCACTGTAAATTGTCCCGTGATTAGGCAAGGATTAAATTGAGTAATTGCTGGGAAGCATGGCTCGAAGGGCCGATTCTGCACCGTATCTCAATAAGTAAATAAATACATTCATTGATTAGCCTTCCTTGGAAAATTTACATTGTTGACACTAACAGACAAGAGTGAAAAACAAAATGTGAGCCCAATAAGTCTATAAAATTATGATATAGTAACAGTTAGTTGTCAGACCTTAAACCAGCACAATGGGGAGGGCATGAGACAGCCAAACTACACTACTTCAGTAGAAAGGCCAATTTCTGTTAAATGTTTCCTCTCCACTTGATTATTCACATAATTAAATACAATTCACCACAAATTGCCAGAACTTAATAATAACGCCTCAACCTTAGCTAAAAATTAACTATCCATCTGTCCTTAATTGCAATATTGCCCGAGTCCATTTCCTGTATTTAGCAGCAGAGTATTGACAGATAGTTATTGATAAATTAGAGAAACTAAGCTAAATAAAATTGGTGCTTCAGCACAGCCTAGTCTTCCAAGTACATCCTACCTGTCTTCTTTTACAACTTGCGGCATGCTTTTGTTCAGAGTCACAGAATCAGAGAAGTACAACACAGAAACAGGTCTTCGGCCCATCACACCCATGCTAACTGTTTTGCTTATCTATGCTTATTGGATCTGCGCATATGAGAACTGTATCTTTCTTATTTAAATGTCTAATTGCCTCATAAATGAAATAATTGCATCTTATTCCACCACCTCCTCTGACAACACATTTCAGATAGCAGTTTTGCATTCTCACCCTTTCACTACAACCTTTACAACATAGCCCAGAGAACCATGGCTTCACCACCATCACAAATGTCCCTTTTTTCCTTTCCATCTCTCCTCCACTTCTTTTCAACTTGACATTAATTTCCTAACTCTGACAAAGAGATTTCCACCTTAAACCTTAAGTCTGTTACATTTTCCATGGAAACTACTTGAATTTTTCAATGTTTCCAGCATTTCTATTTTTAAATCCAATTTCAATGTTTCTTTCTTGTTTTCAAAACTGTCCAAAATATCTTGTCATCTATTAACGCAATACAGCAGTGCCGACTATTTACACTGAAGCAGCCAACAAAAATCAAAACACTGTGGATGCTGAACATCTGAAATCAATAGAAAACACTCATTAGATCAGGCAGCACCTGTGGAAAGAGAAGCAAGTTAAACTTTCAGGTCAAAGACCCTTCACTTTGAATCAAAATATTAATTCTGTTTCTCCTCCCATCTTACTTACCAAGTTAAAAACAGTAAAAGAAAAACAGGAAGTCATGCTCACACCATGTGCATTCCTCATTAAAAAACCCATATTCCAAAGATGGGCCTGCAAAGTATTCAATGAGTTTCCTTAACTGGGACATGTAATGATTAAGGCTGACAGTAAAATCATCAAAAACATGGCATAAATGGATTATTATTAGGAACTTCAAGTTTAAGGATATGTAGTGGGCAGATCCACAACTCTGTAATCAAATCAATTAATTAAACTATGATTCATTTCCCATCCTACATTATTATATAAACAATTCAAGGATATTGAACTTGTCATATTGTTTTGAAAAAAAAAGGTCCACAGAAAACAAAGTACAAATGTGGTCACAGAACACTCTTTATTAGTCCACACTTCTAAAACTTCTCCAAGCTGTAGCTGCCAAGTAAACATTTACTAAGGCAGCTTATAAAATGCAAATTGATTACATAGCAGATAAATCTCTGTCAATTTCAAACTCTCATTCCTCACCTAGGCAATCCTGGCTCCAAAATCCTTTGCAACACTTGGATACCGAAACGTTCTTCTTACATATATGCCTGCAACCAGCTTGCGAAATTTGCTGTTCTCCACCCAAGTCCACAAAAAATCTTATATAATAAAAACAAAATCATTAAAATACTGGCAAGAATGGATAAATATTTGACTATATTTTTCCTTATTAATAATCACCAGGCAAATATGTATTTTTAAAATGTCAAATCTTATCTGATCTTAGATGATTTGGTTTAGAAAAAGTATTGTGCTGAATACTTCTAATAATAAATGTCATTCTGGTCATTCTTTGCACAGCCACACCCTAGAAAATCTAAAACCCTCTGCCTATTTCCTTCGCTTTGCATACTGTTGTGGGGGATGACCTCAAGGGGAATGCTACAGAGACTGGGTTACTGGCACTGAGCATAGGTCCGTAGTGCAGAAGGGAAAGAGGGAGAAGAGGGGAGTGGTAGTGACAGGGTCTCAATAGTTAGGGGAGAACAGACAGGAGATTCGGAGGACATGAACAGGACACCCAAGATGGTATGTTGCCTCCTGAGTGCCAGGGTCAGGGACACCTCGTATCGTGTCCACAACATGTTGGAGAGAGAGGGAGAGCAGCCTGATGTCTTGGTACATATTGGTACTAATGACATAGGAAGGAAAAGCAAAGAGGTCCTGAAAAGAGAATTTAGAGAGCTAGGTAGAAAGTTGAGAAGCAGGACCTCCCAGGTAGTAATTTCTGGATTGCTGCCTGGGCCACACACCAGTGAGGGGAGAAACAGGATGATATGGCAAGTTAATGTGTGGCTGAGAAGCTGGTGCAGGGGGCAGATGTTCAGGTTCTTGGATAATTGGAATCTCTTCTGGGGAAGGTATAACCTGTTCAAAAGGGACGAGTTGCACCTAAACCTGAGGGGGACCAGTATTCTCACGGGCAGGTTTGTTTGAGCTGTTGGGGAGGGTTTAAACTCATTTGCTAGGGGGGTGGGAACCAGAGTGAAGGGACTCAGTATAGAACGGATGGTAAAAAAGCAAAGATACCATGCAGTCAGACTGCCAGGAAGGGCAGGCAGATGATAGGACAAAATTGCAGCCAGCAGGGTGAGTATCAGTGCATTAGGGATGCAGAATCAAAAAGGGTAGCAAATACAGTACTTAAAATGTTGTATCTCAATGCACAGAGTATAAGAAATAAAGTGGATGATCTTGTTGCACTATTTCAGGTCATCAGGTACGATGTTGTGGCCATCACTGAATCGTGGCTGAAGGATGGTTGCAGTTGGAAGCTGAATGTCTACCTATCATCTTGTGGTTCTTCCTTCCCTTCTCTTAATTTCTTACTCTAACTCCTCATCATTCTTTTGCTGCCCTGATGAAGGGTCTCAGCTTGAAACGTTGACTGTACTCTTTCCATAGATGCTGCCTGGCCTGCTGAGTTCCTCCAGCATCTTGTGTGTGTTACTTGGATTTCCAGCGTCTGCAGATTTTCTCTTGTTTGTGATTGGACTATATTGTTCCCACTTTTTTCCTTCCTCCTTACGTGCTACAAAGCACATTGTCAGGTTGTATCTGGCAATTATTTTTAATATATTAGTGATACTCTGGTATGAAGCATGTGAATGACATTTACAACAGACTAATCTGAATATATTGATTGCTAGGGGATTCTGCCTCTCACACATTGGGAATACATTTCTTTGATCAGCGGTGTTTTGATACTATCTGAAGATTTCCCCCAGCTGATATATCTTCTTACTGTAATACTGATTATAAAAGATTTTATATTTCCTGGCTTGTGGAAAATCTCTCAAACAGCTCTTGTCAGAAATCTGATAGAGTGTTGACAACTCTTTCATGTGGATGTAACTTTAATGTCTGAAGAAGCAGTCATCATGTTTAAAAAAGCTCATGCAGATAGTCTCCTTACAACTATACTCATCATCCGCTCTTCCCCGGATCACTGCTTTTACAGTTCATATAATGTGCAAAGGCATTTCCAGAACTCTTGAGCTTATTTTGTCCAACAACTCCCAGGCTGAAGCAGAAAACATCAAGATGCTTAGTAGCTGTGTGGTCGTGAGGAATGTCATCACGATGCAGCCATTTCTTGTTTCATCATTATTGCAGCGGGCAGCTCCTGTAATTATCACAGAGTAGTACAGCACCGGAACAGGATTTCAGCCCACTGACCATGGTGCCAATCTAACTGAAACTGTCTGCCTGCACCGTTCATATCCCTCAGTGCCCTGCCTGTTCACGCATTTAAGTACCTCTTAAACATCACTGTCAGATCTGTTTCTACCACCACACCCAGCAGTGCTTTCCAAGCACTTAACCCTCCCTGTTTTCAATAGACATAATTGCTAATTAACAATTAAACATACTTAATATTTTGTAATATTATGTACTTTCGTTCAGTCACACTTCAGTCTCTTGACTCTCCAGAGAGAACAAACCAACTTACCCAACCTCTTCTTGTAGCTAATTAATTCCAATCCAGGCCACATCCTCAAACACCCTTCCTGTAATGTGACAACCAGAACTATACGCAGTACTCCACATGTGGCCTAACTAAAGATTCGAACTATGCAACATGATTTATACTCAATGACCTGACTGATAAAAGGCAAGCCTATTCATTTTTGTTGCCACTTTCAAGGGACTGAAGACTTGCACCCCAAAATGCCTCTGTACATTAGTGTTCCTCGGTGTCCTGTCACCTTCACTGTATCGATTCATTTAAAACATCACTACATGGAATACTCTGCTTCAAGGATCCAACTTCCCAACATTATCAGAAGGAGTCAGAACGGACAGCAAATGCCACTCCTAATACAACAACTTGAGTGACTAATGGTGGGGGTTGGGGGTGGATACCAGGCTCAATCCTGTACAGTGGAAGCATAGTAGAAGGACATTCCACAAAGTTTTTTTTTTCTCTCAGCTCTTGGTAACAAGATCAGTTCACAATTAAGAGTTTTGCTATATTATCAGGAGATAGTTGACTGGAAGATTGGCATAAGACCATAAGACATAGAAGCAGATTTAGGCCATTTGGCCCATCGAGTCTTCTCCGCCATTCAATCATGGCTGATGATTTTCTCCCCTGCTCAACCCCACTCCCTGGCCTTCTCCCTGTGACCTTTGATGCCGTGTCCCAGCAAGAACCTATCAAACTCTGCCTTAAATATACCCAATGACCTATCCTCCACAACTGCCTATGGTAATAAATTCCACAAATTCACTATCCCCTGGCTAAAGAAATTTCCCCACATCTCTGGTTTAAATAAACTCCCCTCTGTCCTAGACTCCCCCACCATGACAAACATCCTTTCCACATCTACTCTGTCTATGCTTTTGAACATTCGAAAGGTTTCAATGAGATCCCTTCTCATCCTTCTAAACTCCAGTGAGTACAGACCTACAGCCATCAAACATTCCTCGTATGATAACACTTTGATTCCTGGAATCATCCTTGTGAACCTCCTCTGAACCCTCTCCAATATCAGCACAGATGAGGAGATGAAAATAATTCACAATTTTCAAAGGGAGGCCTCACCAGTAGTTTACAAGGCCGCAGCATCTTGTACACTAAACCTCTTGAAATGAATGCTAACATTGCATTTGTCACTTTCTTTCCCAGTCTCCTATTCTGCAACCTACTTGCTTCCTCAACACCACCTGCCCCTCCGCCAATCCTTGGATCATCTGAAAAATTGGCAACAAAGTCATCTATTCCATAATTTATATCAATGATATACAGCATAAAAAGAAACGGTCCCAACACCAGACCCTGCCACTAGTAACTGGTACCCCACCAAAAAAGGATCCTTTTAGTCCCACTTGCTGCCTCCTACCAATCAGCTAATACTCTAACCATGCCAGTAACTTCCCTGTAATACTATGGGCCCTTAACTTGATAAGCAGCCTCACATGTGGCACCTTGTCAAAGGCCTTCTGAAAGTCCAAATATACAACACCAAATGCATCCCCTTTATCTATCCTACATGTAAACTCCTCAAGGAATTCCAACAGGTTCGACAGGCAAGATGTTCCCTTAAGGAAACCATACTGACTTTGTCCTATCTTCTCCTGTGTCACCAAATACTCAATAACCTCATCTTTAATAATTGACTCCAACATCTTCCCAACCACTGAGGTCAGGCTAACTGGTCTATAATTTCCTTTCTGCTGCCTTCCTCCTTTCTTAAAAAGTGAAGTGACATTTGTAATTGTCCAGTCCTCTGGCACCATGCCAGAGTCCAATGATTTTAGAAAGATCATTACTAATGCCACCACAATCTCTACCACCACCACTTTCAGAACCTTAGGATGCAGTTCATCTGGTCTGGCTGACTTATGTACCCTTAAATCTTTCAGCTTTTTGAGCACCTTCTCCCTTGTAATAGTAACTGCATTCACTTCTCTTCCCTCACACCCTTAAACACCTGGTACACTGCCAGTGTTTCCACAGTGAAGGCTGATGCAAAATACTCATTTAGTTCATCTGCCATCTCCTTGTGCCCCACCATTATTTCTCTGGCCTCATCGTACAGTGGTCCTACATCCACTCTCACCTCTATTATTTTTTTACTTACTTGAAAAAGCTTTTATTATCCACTTTGATATTGGTTGCTATCTTGCTCTCATAATGCATTCTGATATATCCATCCATGGCCTCCTCCACCGTCAGGATAAGGCCATGCTTAGGTTGGAGAAACAACACCTTCTATACCTTTTGGGTAGCCTCCAATCTGATGGCATGAACTCCTGTGGCCTTCTGTCTCTTTCACCAATCAACTTCCTAGCTCATTGCTTCATCCCTCCCCCTCCAAGTTTCATCTATGACCTGGCATTTCTCTCCCCCCCCCCTTTTAAAACTATTCTCTAGCTTTTTTCTTCCAGTCTTGCGGAAAAGTTTCGGCCCAAAACGTTGTCCATACTTTTTTCCACAGATGCCTCCTGTCCTACTGAGTTCCTCCAGCATTTTGTGTGTGTTGCTCGGATTTCCAGCATTTGCAGATTTTCTCTAGCTTTTGCTTTCATATTTCATCTTTTCCCACCTAATGATTCTTTTAGTTGTTCTCTGTAGGTTTTTAAAAGCTTCCCAATCCTCTCTCTTCCTGCTAATTTTTGCTTTGTTGTATGCTCTCTCTTTTGTTTTTGCATTAGCTTTGACTTCCCTTGTCAGTCACGGTTGTACTATTTTGCCATTTGAATATTTCTTTGTTTTTGGAATACATCTGTCCTGCACCTTCCTCATCTTTCCCAGAAACTTACGCCATTACTGCTCTGCAGCATATACTTCCGCCCAGCTCCTCTCTCATACCACTGTAATTTCCCTTACTCCACTGAAATACTGCTGTATCAGACTTTACTTTCTCCCTATCAAATTTCAAGTTGAACTCAATCATATTGTGATCACTGTCTCCTAAGGGTTCTTTTATCTTAAACTCCCTAATCACCTCTGGTTCATTACATAACACCCAAGCCAGTATAGCTGATCCCCTAGTAGGTTCAACGACAAACTGCTCTAAAAAGCCATCTCATAGGCATTCAACAAACAAACCTGCATGTTGAAATCTCCCATGTTTATCATAACATTGCCTTTTCTCTTTCCCATTTTAATCTGTGGTTCAGATCCCAGCCACTGTTGGGAGGCCTGTATAACTGCCATCAGCGTCCTTTAACCCTTGCAGTTTCTTAACTCAACCCCCACAATGGTTCAACATCTTCTGATCCTATGTCACATCTTTCTACTGATTTGATGCCATCCTTTACCAACAGAGCCAAAACACCCCCTCTGCCTACCTTCCTATCCCTCCAATACAATGTTAAACTGGGCGAAGGTGAAGTAAAGAGTTGGGAAGCTGACCGGTGAAAATGATACAGTGCTGGAGAAGGGGGAATCTGAAAGGAGAAGTCAGACGGCCATGTAAGCAGTAAAGGGGGTGAGGACAGCCAGAGGCAGGTGAAAGGGTGAGAGAGGGAAATGGGAAAGGGGAATAGTGAATGGGGAGAGGTGTATTAACAGAAGTTTGAGAAAGCGATACTCATGCCATCAGGCCAGGGGCTACCTAGGTCGAATATAAGGTGCTGCTCTGCCAACCTGAGTGTGGCCTCATTGTGATAGTAAAAGAGGCTATGGACTGACATATTGGAATGGGAATGGGAAGTGGGATTAAAATAGGTAGCCACTGGGAGGTCCTGCTTTTTCTGGCAGACAGCGTGTAGGTGCCTGGCGAAGCAGTCACCCTATCAGGTCTCACTGATAAACAGGAGGCCACACCCAGAAGATACCCCAAACAGAGTCACACATGAAGTGTCGCTGTACCTGGAAGGACTGTTTGGGGCCCTGAATGGTAATGAGGGAGGAGGTGTGGGGCAGGTGTAATACTTGTTCTATTTGCAAGGATAATGTAACATTAGTGTAATGGGTGGTTTGAAGGGCAGTGGATCCAAGGACCTGTTTCCCTGCTACGTGTCTCAATGCTTCCTTAACACTACCTTGTTGGAGACCATAACCAACAACACAATCATGCAGATGCTGCAGATTTTCACAATGAAGTTTACATGGCTAGTGTCTGGATAACAGCAATTAGTCCTTTTTTGCAGCCAGATAGAAACTGAACAATAATCAAGTTGTGAGCACATTCCTTTCAGGTGAAGGAGATTTAGACTTGCAGCACTTGATTCCCATATTTATGACACTGCATGCTTTCGGAAGTTTAATACCAAGTGTAAGCTGATTCATTTTTCTCACAAGTCGTGAAGATGTTGTTTCTTGTGATACAGCATTCAATGTGTAAGTGTTGCACAATGGATAATGGAAGGAGACTTGGGATAACTGAAAGGAAACAATAGCATCTTCAGGTTTGATAAATTTGACTGTAACACTAAGAATTCTCTTAACCTAGAGGCTATCCCATGGCAAATGTCAGAATCCTCTGATCTTTTTCTTTGGCTTCAGTCTGGGTATGATAAGCTCCATTTCCATGTCACCAAAGAGTGAACAAATAAGAGGGACAAAGCTAAGGTGCTGCCACGTCTAGTGGGATGTGATACCAATGAAGATGGTGTAAAAGGTAGTAAAGATTTTCAGTTACCATGTTCCTTAAAATGACAATAGCTGAGGGGAGACCCAGCGGAAGTATTCTGAAATCAGCAAGTTTTGATTCCCCTCACTAGACAGCTGAATAACTAAAGACGGATTAGAAATAAGTGGCAGAAATAAAAGAGGAAATTGGGAAAGACAAAAACTTCAATCCCATTTAAGATACAGATGGATGAACATTTGAAGTGCTATAACCTACAAGGCCAGAGACTGAAAACTGGAAAATGGGATTGAGCTACATCCAACCCCATTTTCAACCAGGATTAATGTGATAATCTGAATAGACTCCCTCCATGTATAAATTTATATAATTCCACATTTTTTAGTACAATATGAACTCTCCAACATCTAAAACGCACAACTGTCACCAAGAACATGCAAACCGATTGCTGAAGAGTACACTTCTTGCTTGTGGCAAGATTTAACTAAACAGCAGCTGGGAATAATAAAGCAAGCTACCTGCAGGGAGATAGGAACAACTCAGGAACAAACTGAATGTGATACTCTCCAATCTTATGGAAAATTTTATCATCAATAATCAAAAATCACTATCACAGAAACAAGTAGTTTCCCCAGGTATTGTGGCACCATCTTCTGTGGCACAATAGCTGGAAGTGACGCATTGTGCCCAAAAATGGGAAATTCTGAAATCTATTCCCATGCCACCATCAAGTCTTAATTTTAATGCCAATGATCTTTAAGCTTTTCTACAATACCAGCTACTTGTGGTCCCTGAATTATATTTTAAAAGTGATATTTAATAATTAATGTTATATTTTCTAATTTCAAATCTCATTTCTCCTAATTGCTAACACATTCACATAACTAATCTGGAGCAAAAACAAGACTCCAGTATCTGTAGTCCTATGTCACCAAATCTCTGTTTCTGCATCATCACCACAGGCTTGGCAACCCATGCTACAATGTACATTGACCATATCCCTTAAATTAATTTTCATCATAATGTTATGTTTTTCATCATGTGAATTTTTTTTACTCAATACACATTTAGATTTCTACATACTGTAATAGCAAATCAAATTATGGTGGCCGAGCAAGACTTCATTTGTTGATGAAAATCACCTGCAGTCTTGAATTCCAAAGCCACGTCTGATCTTTTGAAAGCCTCGAGGACATAAGAGATTTTGGCTTATCAAACAGGAGGTACAGGCTGTCTCTGTGAACAGCTCTATCTGCTCGTTGCATCGCTGGCGTTTCTAGGTTGGGATGGGAAAGGGAATGGAAGCAAAAGTTTTATATTAGACCAATCAGACATAATTTCCAACCCCCTACACAGCCCAATTTTCATGTCCATTTTAATTCCATTGAAAGAGCAGTCAAGAACCAATGAGCACCTGAGGACCATAGGCATTGCTCTCCCCCATTAAATATCACAAACACACCTATGAATCAATGCAAAGATGTGTTGAGGAAACATCTTGTTGTTGAGAGAACGTTTGAATTAAAAGATTATTCTTTTAACTCAAATAATCACTATTGCAATACAGCTATACCCTCTAATAGCTTGATGTTATAATTTCACCAGCAAAAATTACTCATTTAAAAAACACAGAATCAGCTCACCAGTGATCCAGTAGGACAATTCCAGAGCAATAAGCATGGTCCAATTAAGATATGGACACAAGTTTTAAATCTCACTTCTGATTGCAGCCACTGCGATATTTTAATCACTTTCCTATCTAAATTTATTTTGATGTCTGCAGATAGGAATTACTAGAATGACCCTTGTCAATTTGATTATACAATCAACCATGTTTCAAATCACTTTTCAAATCCACAAACCTGATTGTCTGGGTGGGCCCACTTTTTTTTCTTTCTGCTCCGACCCAACAGAACTCCTATCCACATACCTCAACTCTATTTTATTCCCTTTGGCTCAATTCCTTCCCACCTACATCTATGACATATCACAGGCTCTCAATTTCTTCAACAACTTTCAATTCCCTGGACCTGATTGCCTCATTTTCACCATGGATGTCCAGTTCTTGTAACTTTCCATTCTCCATCAAGAAGGCCTTAAAACTCCATTTCTTTCTCAACACAGACCCAACTAGTTCCCCTCCACACAACACCACCACCCCACCCCCACTGCTGTACTGCAGAATGGGTCCTCACACTCAACAATTTCTCTTACAGTTCCTCCCACTTTCTTCAAACCCAAGGTATAGCCATGGGAACCCGCATGGGTGCTAACCATGCCTGCTTCTTCATTGACTACATAGTACAGTCCATGTACCAAATCTTTATTGGGAATACTCCACAACTGTTTCTACACTACATTGAATGCTGCAATGGTGTTGCTTCATACACCCATGCTGAGCTTGTCAATTTCATCAATTTTGACTCCTGCTTCCACCCTGCCCTTAAATTCACTTGGTCCATCTCTGACACCTCTCTCCACTTTCTCAATCTCTCTGCCTCCATCTCTGGGGACAAACTGTCTACAGATATCTTTTATAAAGCTACCAACTCTCATGGCTATCCTGATTATACCTCTTCCTGTAAAAATGCTATTCCCTTTTCTCAATTCCTTTGTCTCTGCCATATCTGTTCCTAGGATGGGGCTTCCATTTACAGAAAACCAGAGAGGTCCTCCTTCTTTGTAGGACAGAGTTTCCCTTCCTCTATTATTGATTTCGCACTCACCTGCATCTCCTCCACTTCCCAGACAGCTTAGTAGGGATAGAGTTCCTTTTGTCCTTACCTACCACCCCATGAGCCTCCAAATCCAACAGATTATTCTCTGCCATCTTCAAAGGGATCCTACCAGCAAACACATCTTTACCCTTTTCTCTGTAATTCCCTTAGCTATTTGTCCTTCACTACTAATGTTCCTCCTGACACTTAACCCTACAAATGGCCAAAGTGCTACCTCTTCCCTCATCTCCATTCAGGGCCCCAAACAGTCCTTCCAGGTGAGACAACACTTCAACCTGCAAGTGTATCAGGGTCACCTACTGTATCTGGTGTTCCTGGTGTAGCCTCCTCTACATCGGTGAGACCCGATGTAGATTAGGGGAACAGTTTACTGAATACCTTCGCTATGTATGCATCAAGCAAGGTTTCTCAGTTGTCAGCCTTTTTCATTCCAATCCCCAATCCCATTCTGACATGTTGGTTGATGGCCTCCTCTACTACCACGATGAGGCCTCCTTCAAGTTGGAGAAGCAACACATCGTATTTCGTCTGGGTAGCCTCCAACCTGATAGCATTAACCATCCGTTTCTCTAACTTCTGGTAAATTATCCCCCTTCCCCTTCCATTCCCTAGTCTGACTCACCTGTTCGATTTTCCTCTCCTGCCCATCACCTCCCACTGCTGCCCCTCCTCCTTCCTTCTCTCTCATGGTCCCATCTCATCTCCCATAAGATTCCTTCTTCTTCAGCCCTTTTACCTTTTCCACCTATCCCCTCCCAATTTCTCACTGCATTCCCACCTCCCCATCACCTAGCCCTTCTACCTTATACCCCTTCCCCTCCCCCACTTTCTTTCTCGGGCTTCTTCCCCTCTCCTTTCCAGTCTTGACAAAGGGTCTCAGCCTGAAATGTCATCAGTTTATTCCTCTCCATAGATGCTTCACAACCTGTTCAGTTCCTCCACAATTTTGTGTGTTTTGTTCTGATTTCCAGTGTCCGCAGAATCCCTTGTGTTTATATATTTCAGACCAAAATTCTCGCATTCATCAAGGTGTTACTCAACCATACATTAGGGACATTTAAGGAACTCTCAGATGGAGAGCAATGTAGGGACAAAGATTAGATTGCTCTTAGAGTGGGTTAAAAGACCAGCACAACATTGTGCTGTAGTGCTGGGTAACTCACGGGCAGGAAGCCCCTCTCACAGAGGGGTATCACACTAACGTCAATTGTATGTATGCCTTCATATTTCTTAACATTTTCTTTATAAGATCAGTTGGATAAAAATGTTGCTCAAAGTGCACGATATTCGAACTAGTTTAGGGGAAAGGAGCAAAACAGAGGATGTGCAAGGTGGCAATGAGCGGCAAATTGCCGCAATATTCAAACCGAGGATGGAAAGCCCCCGGAGTTTGGCGCGGCCTCCGAGTTCTTCCACGCTTCCAAACTGTAGACCAGACGACCCACCTGTGCAATACTTAGCCTGAGAGTCATAGACATTTAGACAGGTACATGGAAATGAAAGGTTTAGAGGGCGAAGGACCCGAATGGGACCAACTCGGGTAGGTAATTAGGTCGGCACAGGCAAGCTGGGCCGAGGAGCTCGCTTCTGCGCTGCAACATTTCTGAATTTATTCTGAGTAATGTACTAAATGTACTGCAAAAAAAAAACGATGGGTAGGAGATATTAAAGCCCAAAAGGAATCTGGGCTTTAAATCCTGCAGATACAGAGGTACGTGTTACTCAGCATATTTAACCAGTTTTTCTAATTTAATTACCTCCTCCCTCATCTTGTGCTATTTTTAAACTTGGCAAATAGTCAGCACCCCAAGTTCAACGCACAAAATAGAGTTAATGGCCTGAAATGTACACATCAAGGTAAAAAGCACACATAAATTCCAGTGATGCTTTCGTGCAATAGTTGACCCCGTTGCGTTCTGCATCAAACCAGGCCAACAACAGAAGTTTCTGCTGGAACGAAGTGTTATCTCAAAGAAACGCCCCATTACGACTTTCCTTCCCCTCCCCCTCCCTCCCTATTTGCCAGGGTGGAGATAATCAATTGTGAGAAATCAAATAACAAAATTATTTCAATCGCTGTAGGGCAAAAATAAACAGCCGCTAGGGGAAACACAGAAAGGCGTAGTGGCCTGTGCCCGCCCGCAAAACAAAACTAAGAGAACAAGCACAAAGTACACGCCGAGTGCAGCAACATAGTCTCACAGAGAATCGAGCAACACACGATCAACTTCTTACCTTTAGCCCCTCGGCAGCCCCAAGACACAGCAGGATCGTCACCAGTGCTGCAAAAAGCCAGGAACTGATACCTTTCATTCTTTCAGCATCCGTCAGTCCAGAGCGGCACGGCTGAAGTTGCTGCTGGGCGCTCGCCGATCCTCCGGATGACAGACGGTGGCCGCACACCCCACAATAGCCAGATTCACATGAACAGCAGCCCGAAGAGACAGAACTCTCATCTGCTCGGCTCCCAGCTACAAGTGTGCATCAAGATGCGAGCTCGCGACCGGGTTCGAGGCTCTGAGTCTTTTTTTAAAAGCGGATACACTTTGCTTCGGAAGGAGAAAGTATATAATCTACAAAGACCCGGGATTAACATGCAAAAGTCTTCCAGAAAACAGGATTTCCTTCTGCCGTATCAGAACGAGACAGATGTTCGGAAATCCGCCCGCTTCAACGCTGGCATTGCAGATAATGTTACAAATTTTGGGGGCAAGTCAGTTTCCCTCCAGGCGTTGCACAGTTGTCACCCGGTCCTCTGGTGGTCTCTGTCAGTGCTGGATTCTGTCCCGCCGTTGTGATTGTATCCACACATGCCGCTTAGAAACGACCGGTTTGGATACGACCAGCTAGCTCACCCACTGGTTTTCCTCAGAGTAGTTTCCCCCTTTTCTTCCCCATCAGAACACCCCTCCCCCCAAAAAATTAACTTCTGTGAGCAAGAAGTCACCAAGTGATATGGCGGTTTTGACCAGTCTTCTTGCACGTTTCTGACTGGTTTTAGATCAGCGGTTAAAAGGCTGCATTCACACCCCTGGAAGACATTCCACTTTGGCTTCCCTAATCAAATCAAAAACAGAGCAAAAGAACAGCGTTTGCATATTTTGTGCTCTCCTGCAGAACCGAAGTCTTCGAGTAAAGAAAGTAACATATATTTGCAATTGTTAGCATCTTTTTATTGTTTCTCTTGTCTGTCTCAGGAGGTGGTCTGTAAATTTGGTTATAAACTTCCCGATCTTTGGGTTACAAAATATTCCCAAGAGGCGCCTTGCTTTTTGATTGGACTAATCTGGAAAGTTTGAGATAGATTCGGTCGGGCACAGGGTTGCAATACCCTCCTCTGTACCATGCCTTTGCCTGTTTAAGATTAACGGCAAGTGATTCATTTACTGCCTGAGCAACGAGACCGCCACGACAAAATGCTACAAAATTGTTTCAAGCAAATTAAAATAATATTAAAAGGGTTAGGATCAAATGGCTTTCAAAAGATTCCGGACCCCTTCAGTAAGGTTAATTTCGGTCTTGACTAAATGCCAATCATTCCACTATGTATAATCAGGAAATTATCATGTGAAAGCTATAATTGAACACTTCACTGTTGTAGATGGCACACTTTTCCCAACTGCATTCCACCATAGGCACTTTCACTCAGTGTCTATTCAATACACCAGGTGGCAATCTCTGCTGCCCAATCCCTATTCAGTTTACAGTGTAGCTATGCCAATTTCATATATCATTCAATGGACTGAATAGCTGTGCCAGTCCTGTCTGCATTCAATTGACTAGGCAGCCGTGCCAATCTCAATCAGATTCAACTAACTAGGTGGGCAGTTTTCCATAAGTTTACAATTTTAAGCATGAAAACCTGCATCAGTTGCATTTCAATTAACTTTTGCTTAGTTAGAAAGATGTTCCTTTATAACCTCCTGGTTTAACACAGAGAACTGTTCAGACCAATTCCATTCAGATTTCAGGAATTAATATTCTTTCCTCTCCAAAGGACAAGTATATAATCATAAGTCTTCACCCATTTAAGGTGCACTTGTTTGTCTTTCTGAACAAATACATTGACTATAGTTCAGTTGGTGACACTATTTTGGAATTGCTAATTTTGTGCCTTTATGGAAGAAGAACAGTGGGGGGAAGTGAGAAAACCAGAGACTGGTGAGCCTAACATCAGTGGTGGGAAAGTTAGTGGAAAATATTCTAAAGGATTTATTTACATTTGGAAAAGCAAGGACTGATTAAAGATAATCTGCATGGTTTTGTGCCTGAGAAATCATCTCGCTAACTTGATATTTTTTTGGAAGAAGTGACCACGAGGATTGACAAGGTCAGACCAACAGATGTCATCAACATTGATATTAGCAAGGCCTTTGACAAGGTCCCACATGGTAGGCATTTTTGGAAAACTGGAACACATAGGATCCATTGCGAGTTAACCAACTAGATACAAAATTTGTTTGGTGGTGCGAAGCATTGGGTAGTAATGGACAGGTGTCTTTAAGATTGAAGGCCAGTGACCAGCAGTATGCTGGAGTGATTGGTGTGAAATCCTCTGTGTTTGTCACATATATTGATGATTTGGATACGAATGGAGATGGCATGATTAGCAAGTTTGTAGACAACACCAGAATTAGTGATGTAGTAAAGAAGGTTGTCCTGGGTTACAACTAGGAAATTTTCAATAGAATAGCAGATGGAACTTAAAATCAGACAACTGAGAAGCACTGCATTTGTGGGAAATTAAACCAAGGCAGTTTATATGCAGTGATTTGCAGGGACTTGTAAAGTTTTGTTGAATTGAAATACATGAGGTGCAAGTGCATCATTCACCGAAAATGGGAACACAGATAGACAGGGTCATGAGGAAAGCATATGGCTCACTTGCCTTCATTAAGTACAAGGGATGAGATGTCATGTGACAGTAATAGTGTCTGGTCACCCACCACATTACAGGAATCTTGCAGTAAAGCTAGAGAGGGTGCAAAATCTGAATCAGGTTTAGTATCACACCTATGCCATGAAAATTCTTGATCCGTGGCAGTAGTACATTGCAAGACATAAAAATACTATGCTTTTAAAATGAATCAATAGACAATGCAAAAGAAGAATGGACCATTCAGAAATCTAATGACAGATGGGATGAAGCTGTTTCTAAAGTGTTGAGCATGGGTCTTCAGACTCTGTACCCACTCCTAGATGGTGAGGGTCCTTAATAATAGATACTGCCTTCTTGAGGCACCATCTCTTGAAGAACTATATTTGTATATATAGAAATTTGTAAGAGTGTTTTGTGACATACCAAATCTCCTCAAGCTCTTTACAATGTAGAGCTGCTGCCATGCTTTCTTTGTGACTGCATCAATATGTTGGACCCAGGGCAAATCTTTGGAGATGTTGATATCCAGGAACTTCAAGCTGCTTACTCTTCCTACTGCTGATTCGTCAGTGAGGATTGGTGTGCGTTCTCCTGACATCCCCTTCCTGAAGTCCACAATAAAATGCTATATGGAATGGAGGGCCTTGGTTATTGAGGAGAGTTTGGATAGGATGGAAATGTTTTCCCTGGAGTGAAAAAGGATGAAAGGTGCCATGATATGGGTATACAGATTTACGAGAGGCATAGACATTCTTTTATGCAAGTAGAGTCGTCTCTACTTCCTGAAGAGACTGAGGTCCTTTGGAGTATGCAGGCCTCTCCTTCACATGTTCTTCCAGTGTATTGTTGCCAGTACAATCTTCTATGTGGTGGTGTGCTGGGGCAATGCCAACAGGCTCAATAAACTGATTAGAGAGGCGAGATCTGTTATGGAGTCAAACTGGACACACTGGAGGCTGTGATAGAACAAAGGACCCTATAGAAAATCCTGGCAATTCTGGACAATGTTTCTCATCCTCTGCGTGTCATCAGGGTGAGCACTTTCAATAATAGGCTCAAAAAACTGTGCTGCTCCAACGAACGCTACATAAGTCATTCTCACCCTTAGCCATTAGGCTCTATATTGAGTCAACCTATAGAACTTTACAGCACAGAAACAGGCCTTTTGGCCCTTCTTGGCTGTGCCAAACCATTTTTCTGCCTAGTCCCACTGACCTGCACCTGGCCCATATCCCTCCATACACCTCTCACCCATGTACCTGTCCAAGTTTTTCTTAAATGTTAAAAGTAAACCCACATTTACCACTTCATCTGGCAGCTCATTCCACACTCCCACCACTCTCTGTGTGAAGAAGCCCCCCCTAATGTTCCCTTTAAACTTTTCCCCCTTCACCCTTAACCCGTGTCCTCTGGTTCTTTTCTCCCCTAGCCTCAGTGGAAAAAGCCTGCTTGCATTCACTCTATCTATACCCATCATAATTTTACATTCTATAGCCAGGGATGTGATGACCCCCTCCTGTTAGACTGTTTGAGGTTACTTATTTTTTATTTTTTATTATTTCTCTTCTCATAATTGTATATCTGAGCATTTGTATTGCTACTGTGATACTGTAATTTCCTTTGCGATCTATAACTTATCTATCTATCTGTTCCCGTAGAGTAATATTTTGTACTGAGGATATTTACCCTTTAATTCCTGGATCACTTTCAAAATGTTTCCTTAACATCAAAAGATAATTGGTTACATTATTTTAACATCTTGGTGAATAAAGGAAAATTGCTACTTATAAAATCTTTCAATACAAATCAGTGATGACTTCATACAAATAAAAAGTACTTTTTAAATTAACACAATTCATGAAGACATTTAGTAAATGGCAATCTAAACTTAATTTTAATATAGTACTGTGCCTCATTTAATAAGCAGTGCACATCACTGGAGCCTACCAGAAGAGCACCTTTTTCTGACGGATAATATATTTACAATGTTGTAAAAGTGACTTTTCAGCAGTTTGTCATAATAAAGGAACCCACCATCCAGGCCATGCCCTCTTCTTACTGCTGCCATCGAGAAAGAGGTACAGGAGCCTTAGGTCCCGCACAACCAGATTCAGAAAAAGTCATTACCCTTCAACTATCAGGCTCTTGAACCAGAGTGACTAACTTCACTCACCTCAACTCTGACCTGATTCCACACCCTATGGACTCTAAAGCTCATGCTCTCAGTATTATTTATTTATTATTAATATTTGTTGTTTTTTTGTATTAACACAGTTTGTCATCTTTTGCACTTAAGTTTTGTGTATCAGTCTTTGTGTATAGTTTTTCATTGATCCTATTGTATTTCTTCATTCTACTGTGAATGCCTGCAAGAAAACGAATCTTAGGTAGTGTACTGCAATCACTCTCTGCCACTCACAGACCTCTGGCACACTGCTAGTGTCATCCACAGTGAAAGCAGATGCAAAGTACCCCTTTAGGTTCATCTGCTATTTCTTTGTCCCCATTACCACCTCACCAGCATCATTTCCCAGTGGTCTGATATCAACTCTCCCCCCCCCCCCTTTTACTCTTCATATAACTGAAAAAAACTTTTGGTATCCTGCTTTATATTATTGGCTAGTCTACCCTCAGATTTTATCTTTTCCCTTCTTATAAATTCTTTATTTGCCCTTTTGTTGGATTTTAAAAGCTTCCCGATCATCCATCTTCCTCTCACTTTTGCTACCATATAGGCCCTTTCCTTGGCTTTTGCAGTCCTTAACTTCCTTTGTCAGCCACAGTTACCACCCCTGCCATTTGAGAACTTCTTCCTCAGTGGGAGATATCTATCCTGTGCCTTCTGAACTACTCCTAGAAACTTCAGCCATCTCTGCTCTGTTGTCATCCCCATGCGTATTCTCCTCCAATCCACCTGGGCAAGTTCCTTTCTCATGTCTCTGTAATTCCATTATGATACTGATACCTGTGAGTTATTCTTCTCCCTCTCAAATTGCAGTACAAATTCAATCATGATATGATCACTCCTTCCTAAGGGTTCCTTTACATGAAGCTCCCTGATAAGATCTGCATTATTACACAACACCCAGTCTAAGATAGCCTTTCCCCAAATAGGATCAAGCACAGGCTGCTCTAAAAAGCCATCTCGTAGGCAATCAACAAGTTCCCTCTTTTGCGATCCCACACCAACCTGATTTTTCCAATCCCTTTACATATTGAAGTCCCCAGCCTTTACAATTATGTCATTACCCTTATTACATGCCTTTTCCAGCTCCCCTTGCAATATCAACCCACATCTTGGCCACTACTTGGAGGCCTATATATGACTCCCATAATGTTTTTTTACCCTTGCAATTTCTGAACTCCACCCACAAAGATTCAGCATTCTCTGACCCTATGCCACCTCTTTCTAAAAATGTAATTCCATCTCTTACAAACAGAGTCAGACCACTGCCTATGCCTTTCTGTCTGTCCTTTCAGTACAAAGTATATCCTTTGATGTTTAAGCTCCCAACTATGGCCTTCTTTCAGCCACAACTCAGTGATGCCCACAATGTCATACCAATTAATCTCTAATTGCACCATGAGCTTGTCCACTTTATTCCGAATACTATGCACATTTAAATACACTACCTTCACCCTTTTGAAATTTGCCTCTGTGGTACGACATAACGCTGTGTTCTGACTGCATTTACTGTATACCCAAACATTGGTTTGTCCTCCTTTACATTCATGTTACCCTCAACATTACAGGAAAAGCTTCTTCCCCTGCACCATCAGATTTCTGAATGAACAATGAGCCCATGAACACTACCTCAGTAATTTTGCCTTGCTTTTTGCCCAACTTATTTTAGTTAATTTTCTATTTTTATATATATTTATTATTGTAATTTTTATTATTATGTATTGTAAAGTGCTGCTGCACAAAACAACACATTTCATGACATATGTCAGTGATTTTAGATTCTGATTCAGATAGCACCAGAGGTCAGAATTGAACATGAGTCTGTGTAGCAACAGCTCTACCAGCTGTACCACTGTGCCATCTACTTATTCTAACCTCATTGGCAGCATTTCACTGGCATATCCAAGAGAAGTAAAAAATATTCACAGCATTAAAGCCACTAGAGAGCAGCAAAGTTCTCTTGTGATATCAAAGAAGACAGAAAATAGTTCAATAAAATAAACCAGGTTGTCTTTCCTCAGCTTGAACACAACTTCACTCTGTTAACAAGAGAGCCGTGCATTGCCGGGTTAAATAATTTCTCCTATTGGCTACAATTAAAATTTGGCAGAGAAAGAATTGCTCTTGAGCTCTCATACTGAAATTTTGTTGAGAAAGAACCAACACCCATATGAAAAATGAACTTAGTTTAATTTTCAGATGCAAAGACACTTCAGTCCAGAAGTTCAGGTACACAATGTTGTTTGTTTTGGCTCTACCTAATTGAAAATGTACTTCTCCCCTCAGAATGAAACGTCATTCATACCTTTGAGGACAAAGCAGACCAACCTGATTGTACCCCATCCGTCACCCTAAACGTTCACTCTTTCCACCATTATGCAATGGCTACAGTATATATATCTACAAAATGCACAACCATCACTCACCCAGGCTACTCAGGAAGAATAAGGGCTTCAAACTCATGGGAACCTGCATGTTCTTCTCCAATTTGCAAATTATCCTGACTTTGAACTAAAGTTATTGTTCATTAATACTGGATACAAAGCCTGCAAGTCATTCCCCTGCAGCATCATGGGAATTCCTTCACCAGCAAAGTTACAGCTGTTTAAGGCAGCAGCACGCTACTACATTCAAGGTTAAGTAGGGATGGACAAAAAAAAATGGTCACCAGTGATGCCCAGATCTTGAAAAAGTGAATAAGATAAAACAATCTGCACAGGGATGGACCATCTAACAAGGTAAATCATGTATTTATCACTATTGTACAGACAACCACAGCCATCAGTCTTTTAATGGCTGATGACCAACTATAAACCTCCCCCCTCCATTGGTCCCAATTCTCTCTCCTGACCTATTGTCCAGCCACTGATGGTATATTCTCAGAGCAAACACGAGGTCCTGACGAAGGGTCTTGGCCTGAAACGTCGACAGTGCTTCTCCTTATAGGTGCTGCCTGGCCTGCTGTGTTCCACCAGCATTTTGTGTGCGTTGTTGGTATATCCTCAACTCATTCAGTCTCCATGTTGCAGAGACTATCATCCCAGAAACCCTGATTCACTCAAGCAGGGTTCAGTGAATCCTTCCCATCCTCCAAAATTTTCTATATACCACCACCATTGCCTGGGAACTCAGCCAGTAATTGTCTGCTGTCTCTAACCACCAGATGGGCATGAATTCAATCAACATTTCTGGGTTCTTTGATCAGCCATTGCCAGAGAACCAACTATGATCCTCCCCCTTCATTGTTCCCAATTCTCCTTCTAAAGTCTTTTCCACCCCAGGGCTCACCCCCTAACACCTGCCTAGTCTACCACAACTGCATGACCCTGATGTTCCAGCAGCTAATCCAAAACACACCACTAATACCTCACCTCCAAAAGTCAAATGGATCTTTGTTCCTCCGACACCTCCATTTGGCTTCAGGTTGCCATCATTGGGAGTTACAAAAACAAGTAGAAAAATATTAGCGTACTATACAACATCTACACAACATAGCTGCTATGGCATCCTTCTCTTCCTAAAGTTACGTAAAACAGTACAGCACAATGCAGGTCTACGATGTTGTGCTGACCTTTTAACCTACTCCAAATATTAAGCTAAGCCTTTCCTCCCACATAGCCTCTATTTTTGCTGTATTCCGTGTAGCTATCTAATAGTCACTTTAACGGCCCTAATGTATCTGCCTCTACCACAGACAGTGTGTTCCATTAACTTACCACTCTCTGCAGAAAAAACAACCTCTGGCCATTCCTCCCTCTCCCCAATTTTCTTCAAATCACCTTAAAAAGTGCGTCTTCTAGTATTAGCAATTGCCAACCTGGGAAAAAAGCATTGAATGTCCACCAATTCAATTAAATCTTTCTTTGCTCCAAAGAGAAATACCCTGGCTCACTGATTCATTCCTCATAAGACATGTTCCCTAATCCTTGTGCAAAACACTCTAAAGGTTAAGATGCAGGTTGAGTCAGTAGTGAGGAAGGCAAATGCAATGCTAGCATTCATTTCAAGAGGTCTAAAATACAAGAGTAGGGATGTGACACTAAGGCTTTTTAAGGCACTGACGAGGCCTCATCTTGAGTATTGCCAACATCCCACCTCTCCTGGAAGTTCCAGGAGTCTCCCATAAATTGATAGCAGCTCCCTGACACCCGCAAATGATATACAATATCCTGGAAATCAATTTTTGGGAGAGCAAGAGCACAAGAGCGGAAGAGCTGAGTTTAACAGGCATCATTCGTTCATTAGCATAGTTAATGTTATTTAAACTAGCTGGCTAGCTGCTAAGGAGTCACTCTATTGCAGACATTCCACCTCTCCCGGGAGTCTCCAGCAAATTGATGGTGCTACCTCCCTGAAATGAATTTTTGCAGGGTGGGCTGTCTGATATTGTGAACAGTATTGAGCTCTTCAACTAAGAAAAATGTGCTGGCATTGGAGTGGGTCCAGAGGAGGTTCACAAGGATAATTCCAGGAATGAAAGGGTTGTCATACAAGGAACATTTGATGACTCTGGGCCTATACTCGCTGGAATTCAGAAGGATGAGGGGAGATCCCATTGAAACCTTTCAAATGTTCAAAGGCCTAGACAGAGTAGATATGGAAAGGGTGTTTCCTATGGTGGGGGAGTCAAGGACAAGAGGGCATAGCCTCAGGACAGAGGGACATCCATTTAAAACAGAGATGCAGAGAAATTTCTTTAGCCAGAGGGTGATGAATTTGTGGAATTTATTACCATAGGCAGCTGTGGAGGCCAAGTCATTGGGGGTATTTAAGGCAGAGTTTGCTAGGTTCTAGATTGGATATGGTGTTAAAGGAAATGGGGAGAAGGTCGGGGAGTGGGGCTGATGAAGGGAGAAAAGAAGCAGCTATGATTAAATGGAGGAGCAGATCCAATAGGCCAAATGGCCTAATTCTGCTCCTATGTCTTATGGTCTTATGGTCTTATCCAGGCTGCATCCTGTTAAATCTTCTCTACATTCTCTTTAAAGCTTCCACATCCTTCCTATAACGGGGCAAACAGAACTGTAATCAATACTTTAAGTGTCCTCCAACCAAAGTTTTTTTAGATCTGCAACATTATGTCTAGGCATTTAAACTCAATCCCTGACTAACAAAGACCAACTGCAAGATCACCCTGTTCCTCCACACTGATAAGAATGCCATTAACCTTGAACTTTGTAATCAAGCTCAACCTTCCAAAGCATATCACTTCACATTTTCCAGATTGAACACCAGTTGCCAAATCTTGGCCCAGCTCTGCATCCCGAAAATGTTGTACTGTAACCTCCAACAACCTTCTACATTTTCCACAATACCACCAACCTTTGTGTCATCTGCAAACTTACTAACCTACCCTTCCACTTCTTCATCCAAGTCATTTATAAGCATCACAAAGAGCAGGAGACCAGAACAATTCTCTGTGGAATGCCAGTGGTCATGACCTCCAGGCAGAATACACTTTATCTACAACCCCCTCTGCCTTCTGTGAACAAGCCATTTCTAAATCCTACAGCCACGTTTCCCTGGATCTCATTCCTCCTGACTTTCTGAATGAGCCTTCCATAAGGAGCCATGCTAAGCACCTTACTAAAGTGCAAACACATCACATCAACCATTATCTTCAATTTGTTTTGTCACTTCCTCAAAAAAAACAATCATGTTCATAAGGCAAGACCTGTCCCTCACAAAGCCATGCTGACTATCTATAATCAGATTATGCTTCTCCAACTACTTGTAAATCCTGTCTCTAAGAATTCTCTCCAATAATTTCCCCACCACTGATGTAAGACTCACTGGTCTATAATCTTTATCAGTCGTGTATGTTTGTAAACAAGCCAGAATATCTGTGGCATGTGGAGACAAAAGATGGTATCAAGATTCCTTTGGTACTACTGTATATGTCAGTACTTTAATTATTTCTATCAATTTAGTACCTGCTTCTGGAGGTTGTTCATATTCAATGCTTGAAAATGAATGACTGAGACCATTGCAAAGGAGTCAATGCTTTGTTTCAAATTTTCATTCCTTCTTTGCTTTTAATTAGAAATCAAAAATAAAGAATCATCTCAGTACGTGTGCAGTGTCACTGTCATAGAGGCCGTGGACAAAGATTCACATCTTTTCCTCAGCTGCTCTGCGGAAATTTCAGATTCCAGAGAAACTAGTGAAAATTGCAAGCAAAGTAAACAGAAGCACATAAAAAGCAGGACTGTGGGCAGTAGAGATCATATCCTGTGAGTCAGCAGCTTTGCCCAGTCACAGCTAAATTGCTCTATTGGTATTGTTAGAATAAAGCCAGTACATGTTAATGTGCCTGGTAAGCAAAGAATCACAGCTGTTGCTCCATACAGAGAAAATCTGGACATTGGAAAGCCACCAGGGAATATGTAGTTTCCCAAAAAAGTGGAGGAAAAATGCATGGATCTAACTAAGCCTCTCCCTTTTTAGGTGTTATTTTTAGCATCATCTGTGATTTACTTTGGATTATTAAGATAAAGGAAGTGCCAATCGATACATCTCAATTCATGTTTGTACATAAATATATCATGTAAGGCCAATCAACACCTCCATCCAACAAACCACCCCACCACCACTACTTTATCATTTCCTGTCAGAGTCACCTTACAGTATTACAGTCACTCCTGTGCTTAGCGTCATTTTATGGACATTTATACAACTAATCTATGTACAAGTATCAGCTATTTTATGTACTTATATTTTTTCTGCTTTTTTATTATTGTGATCTTTATCTTATTGTGTTTTTTTGTGCAGCATCAGATCTGGCGTAACAATATTTCATTTTCCATTATACTTGTGTATTGGAAATAGCATTTAAACAATCCTGAATTCTGATATTGAATACTGAATTTAATATGGTGCATTGGTTGTCACAGGCACATTTTAGCATTAGGAATCTAATAATCTGTATATTTTATTACAAAATGTAAGAATATACAAGTGTGATTGTACATTGGATAAAAGTCATGGCTGCATCCCCTATTATGAGATCAACACGGGTCCAAAAGGTACATAGTTTTAATGAGCTACAGATGTTTCATCTAAAGGCAGCCTCAGGGCCAGAAAATATCGCATTACAAGTTGGTTCAGATCAAGATCCTGCCCTGTATCATTTTCCTTCAGATCTTTTAAGGATCTTATGTGGATTCCATTAAATTCTTCAAATTTATCCTCAAACTCCATGATAAGGTACTAAATTCATCCAAGATAATCTGTTTACAAATAACACCTTAAAGTAGACAATACTACCTGCTAAAACTTCCTAAGGTAACAAGAGCTAGCATAGTTCTTTGTCAAACGGATATTTTTATTTTATACTAAAAGCTGACAGAATTAAATGTTTGTCATTGCATCGCAAAAGAATCAACAGAGACAGGACACTGAAGATGCTGGAATCTTTAGCAAAATATAACAAACTGCTGGACAACTGAATGAGCTAGACAGCACCTGTAGAGGAAAATGGCTAGTCTAGATAAAGGGTCTCAAATTGAAACATCAACTATCCATTTCTTACATGGATACTGCCTAACCACCAAAGTTCCTTCAGAAGCTTGTTTTTTCAAACAGCATAAAGTAAGACCATAAGATGTAGGAACAGAAGTAGGCCATGCAGCTCATCGAGTGCTCTGCCATTCAATCATGGGCTGATCCAATTCTTCCAGTCAACCCCACTCCCCTGCCTTCTCCCCATACACTTTGATGCCCTGGCTAATCAAGAACCTATTTGTCTCTGCCTTAAATGCACCCAGTGACTTGGCCTCCACAGCTGCTCAAGGCAATAATTCCACAGATTTACCACCCTCTGACTAAAGTAATTTCTCCGCATCTCTGTTCTAGATGTACATCCTTCATTCCTGAAGTCATGCCCTCTTATCCTAGACTCCCCTACCATGGGAAATAATTTTGCCATATCTAATCTGTTCAGGCCTTTTAACATCCAAAATATTTCTATGAGATCCCCCCTCATTCTCCTGAACTCTAGAGAATACAGCCCAAGAGCTGCCAGACATTCCTTTCATTCCTGGAATCATTCTCATGAATCTTCTCTGAACCGTCTCCAATGTCATTATATCCTTTCTAAAATAAGGAGCCCAAAACTCCACACAATATTCCAAGTGTGGTCTCACGAGTGCCTTAACACCACATTTCTGCTCTTATATTCCATAACTCTAGAAATGAATGCCAACATTGCATTCACCTTCTTCACCACCGACTCAACCTGGAGGTTAACCTTTAGGGTATCCAGCACAAGGACTCCCAAGTCCCTTTTCATCTCTGCATTTTGAATTCTCTCCCCATCTAAATACAGTAACAGTCTGCCCATTTATTTCTTCCACCAAATTACATGACTATACACTTTCCAACATTGTATTTCATTTGCCACTTCTTTGCCCATTCCCTTAAACTATCTAAGTCTCTCTGTAGGCTCTCTGTTTCCTCAACACTACCTGCTCCTCCAGCTATCTTTGTATCATCAGCAAATTCAGCCACAAATCCATTAATCCCATAGTCCAAATCATTGACATACATCGTAAAAAGCAGCAGTCCCATCATGGGCACCTGTGGAACTCCACAGGTAACGGCAGCCAGCCAGAATAGGATCCCTTTATTCCCACTCTCTATTTTTTGTTGATCAGCCAATGTTCCACCTATGCGAGTAACTTCCCATAATTCCGTGGGTTCTTACCTTGCTAAGCAGCCTCAGTGCGGCACCTTGACAAAGGCCTTCTGAAGATTCAAGTACACCACATCTACTGCATCCCCTTTATCTTGTAATTTCCTCAAAAAATTGTAGTCGGTTATTCAGGCAGGATTTTCATTTCAGGAAATCGTGCTGGCTTTGGCCTATCTTGTCATGTGCCTCCAGGTACCCCATAATCTCATCCCTAACAATCAATTCCAACAACTTCCCAACCACTGATGTCAGGCTACAGGTCTATATTTTCCTTTCTGCTGCCTCCCACCCTTCTTAAATAGTTGTGTAACATTGGCAATTTTCCAGTCATCCGGTACAATGCCAGAATCTATCGAAAGATCATCATTAATGCCTCCACAATCTCTCCAGCTACTTCCTTCAGAACCCGAGGGTGCATTCCATCAGGTCCAGGAGATTTATTCACTCTCAGACCATTAAGCTTCTTGAGCACCTTCTCAGTCATAATTTTCACTGCACAAACTTCACTTCCCTGGTATTCTTGAATGTCCAGTATTCTGGAGATGTCTTCCACTGTGAAGACTGATGCAAAATATCCTTTCAGTTCCTTTGCCATCTCTATGACTCTCATTACAATATCTCCAGCATCATTTTCCATTGGTCCTATATCTACCCTCAACTCTCTTTTACCCTTTCTATACTTAAAAAAGCTTTTAGTATTTTCTTTGATATTAGCCACCCAGTTCCTTTTGTAATTCATCTTTTCCTTCCTAATGACCTTCTGCAAGTTTCTAAAAGCTTCTCAATCCTCTATCTTCCCACTAGCTTTGACAGACAGACAGACATACTTTATTGATCCCGAGGGAAATAGGGTTTTGTTACAGCCGCACCAACCAAGAATGGTGAAGAAATATAACAATATAAAACCATAAATAATTAAATAATAAGTTAATCATGCCAAGTGGAAATAAGTCCAGGACCAGCCTATTGGCACAGGGTGTCTGACACTCCGAGGGAGGAGTTGTAAAGTTTGATGGCCACAGGCAGGAATGACTTCCTATGACGCTCAGTGTTAGATCTCGGTGGAATGAGTCTCTGGCTGAATGTACTCCTGTGCCTAACCAGTACATTATGGAGTGGATGGGAGACATTGTCCAAGATGGCATGCAACTTGGACACCATCCTCTTTTCAGACACCACTGTCAGAGAGTCCAGTTCCACCCTCACAACATCGCTGGCCTTACGAATGAGTTTGTGGACTCTGTTGGTGTCTGCTACCCTCAGCCTGCTGCCCCAGCACACAACAGCAAACATGATAGCACTGGCCACCACAGCCTCGTAGAACATCCTCAGCATCGTCCGGCAGATGTTAAAGGACCTCAGTCTCCTCAGGAAATAGAGACGGCTCTGACCCTTCTTGTAGACAGCCTCAGTGTTCTTTGACCATTCCAGTTTATTGTCCATTCGTATCCCCAGGTATTTGTAATCCTCCACCATGTCCACGCTGACCCCTTGGATGGAAACAGGGGTCACCAGTGCCTTAGCCCTCCTCAGGTCCACCACCAGCTCCTTAGTCTTTTTCACATTAAGCTGCAGATGATTCTGCTCACACCATGTGACAAAGTTTCCCACCGTCGCCCTGTACTCCGCCTCATCTCCCTTGCTGATGCATCCAACTATGGCAGAGTCATCAGAAAACTTCTGAAGATGGCAAGACTCTGTGCAGTAGATGAAGTCTGAGGTGTAGATGGTGAAGAGAAAGGGAGACAGGACAGTCCCCTGTGGAGCCCCAGTGCTGCTGACCACTCTGTCTGACACACAGTGTTGCAAGCACACGTACTGTGGTCTGCCAGTCAGATAATCAATAAACCATGACACCAGGGAAGCATCCACCTGCATCACTGTCAGCTTCTCACCCGGCAGTCTCACCTGTCAGCTTCCTTGTATGCCCCTCTTTTGCTTTTTCTTTGGCTCTGACTTCAATTGTCAGCCACGGTAGTGTCCATCTTTCATTTGAAAATCTCTTTTTATTTGGAATATATCTGTCCAGCATTTCCCTCATTTTTGGCAGAAACTCCAGCCACTGCTGCTCTGCTGTCCCTCCTGCTAGTGTCCCTTTCCAGTGAACCTTGGCCAGTTCCCCTCTTATGCCATTGTAATTTCCTTATTTCCACTGAAATACTGACACATTGGAATTTAGTTTCTCCATTTCAAATTTCAAAGTGAACTCGATCATATTGTGATCACTATTCCCTAAGAGTTCCTTAACATTAAGCTCTCTTATCACCTCCGGATCATTGCACAACACTCAATCCAGCACAGCCGATCCCCTAGTGGGCTCAACAACAAGCTGTTCTAAAAAGCTGTCCCTTAGACATTCTACAAATTCTCTCTCAAGGTCCAGTACTGGCCTAGTTTTCCAAATCCACTTTCACGTTAAAATCCCCGATTATCATGACATTGCCCTTCTGACACGCCTTTTCTATCTCCTGCTGTAACTTGTAATCCACATCCCAGCTGCTGTTTGGAAGCCTGTATACAACTGCCATTAAGATCCTTTTACACTTGCCATTTCTTAACTTAACTCATAGAGACTCTATACTTCCTGATCATGTGTCATCCCTTTCTAATGATTTGATATTATTTCTTATGCACAGGGCCACACCACCCCCTCTGCCTACTAACCTATCTTTCCGATACACCGTATATCCTTGGATGTTCAGCTCCCAATGGCAGCCAACCTTTAGCCAAGTTTCAGAGATGGCCACAACATCATACTTGCCATTCTGTAGCTGAATTTCAAGATCATCTATTTTATTTATTATGCTGCGTTAATTCAAATATAACACTGTCAGTCCAGTATTTGTTGATTTCTGTTGTAACTGCACCATGCCTCCATTGCCCTGTAGTTCATCCCACTGGCTGTGATTAGGCCTCATCTCCTGCCTGTCCTCTCTGTCATTCCGTTGCACATTATCTTTGATTTACTTCTATTTTCCCCTTCCTCAGCCCTATCACTCCGTTTCCCACCTCCCTGCTAAATTAGTTTAAAACCTCCCTAAATGCTCTGTTAAACCTGCCTGCTGGGATATTGGACCCCTTTGGGTTCAGGGGTAATCCGTCCTTTTCATACAAGTTGTACCTTCCCCAGAAGAGGCCCCAATGAACCAGGAACCTGAAGCCCTGCCCCCTACACCAGTCTCTCAGCCATGCATTAATATGCCTGATCATGCTATTCTTACACTCATTAGCATGTGGCACATGCAGCAATCCTGAGATTACTACCCTGAAGTAGTTAGATACAGCACTGTAATATGTAAAGTCCAACAAATGGCACTCTCATGTTAGCATAGACCCTTTTCTAGATTATGTATTTAAATGAAATTCAGAACAAGTTAGAACATTACCAATATAGTGCTGCAGTACTATAAAATTATATTAGTTCCTAATAGGTATCGATGGAGTAATTCATCCAGTGTACATAATGAACAAAATCAACGCAGACACCTGGTGCAAATAATGTGCCTACATAGTGCCTACATACAATTTTATTGACGATTGCATCCTCCAAGCCGTTTCTGGCATCTCCAAACCTGAACGCTTGAAACCGCAGGGAGCAAAACACTTCTGAATTGTCTTGCTGCTTATTTCTTGCCAACTATCAGTGACAAAAATCACTGCTCTGGAACACAAGCAGACGCAACTGATGCTGTTTTAAAACTGCGCACACTAAGCACAGTGTAGCATCTAACAGCAACAAAACTGCATATGACTGAATTTAGAACCTGTTCAACAGCAGTCTCATGCTCCAGTTAAGCAGCATAGTGGTCCCAACTAAATGAAAGGAATCCCAGCTGTTTTCTTGATTGATTTTTGTTCTTTAAGAACAAAATTAACCAATAGCCCAATTAACCAGAATCCACTGTCTTTTATTGTAAGCAATGTTAATATCTCTATTCTATTTATTTATTTGTTCTACCATGAATGTCTCGAAGGAAATTAATCTCAGGGTAGCATGTGTGGCACATATGAACTTCGACAACAAATTCACTTTGAACTTTGAACTAAGGTTGGAGAATTTGGTATTTATTCATTCCAGAAAGTTGCAATGTGTGTAGGTAGAAGTTGGATGTTGTTCTTCCAAGCTTACATTGGACCTCACCATGATAGGGGAGGAGGCTGTAGGAAGACAGGTCAGAATGTGTGTGGGTTTGAGAATTAAAAGTGACATGCAACAGAAAAGCTCTGGATCACCAATTGCAGACTGAGCACAGGTACTCCATGAAGCAATCACCCAATTTCTGTTTTGTTTCTCCAACAAAGCTCCATCATGGATGGGCTGAAGCCCAGCTTCAAAACAAGGTGGTTTGGACATGGAGCTAGCAACCCCATCCTGTAAAACTCCAGAGCTACAGAAACACCAATAGAAGCTCCGAAGATCTCATCCCTGGGAGAAGAAGGATCTTTGTTTAGAAGACACAGAAGATGGGCTACAGTTGAAGACAATTGGAAAGCTTGGCCAAGGCCAGAGCAATCTGGTGAACTGCTGTCAGCAGTGGGGGTGGTGGGGCTAAATGTTCTCCCAGAAAGAGGAGGTGATATTGTGGACACCAAATGCAGTTGACCACATTGGAAGAAGTGGAAGGGAATTGCTACTTCACATGGAATGATTGTATGGGTCCCTGGATGGTGGGAAGGGGAGAGTCTAATGGACATTTGTTGCACAGGAAGGTGGTGGGAGTGAATCAACCAGAAATCTACAGCAGTCTCTTTCCCCCAATGCTGCTGGCTTATCTGAATTCTTCCAGAATCCTTTTAGAATTCAGAGTGAGAATGGGAAGTAGAACTGTGTGTGCCCTCCTGGTAGGGCCTCCTGTATATCAGTGACACCCAACATAGATTGGGAGAGTGCTTTTCCCAGCACCTATGCTCCATCCACCAGGAAAATCTGGATCTCAGAGTGGCCCCACACTTCAATTCCACTTCCCATTCTCATTCCAACATGTCAGTCCATGGCCTCCTCTACAGCCATGATGAGGCTACACTCAGATTGGAGGAGCAACACCTTATATTTCATCTGGGTAGCCTCCAACCTGATGGCTTGAACATTGATTTTTTGAACCTGGCAATTGTCCTCCACCCTTCACCATTGCCATTCCTGTTTCCCTCTCTCACTTCATCTCCTTACCTGCTCATCGCCTCCCTCTGTGCTGCACTCTCTTCCCTTTCTTCCATGGTCTTCTAGACTCTCCTATCAGATTCCCCTTCTTCAGCCCTTTATCTCTTCCCAGTTGTTTCCATCACCCCTCCACTCTCTGAGTTTCACCTATTACCTACCACCGTGTACTTTGTCCTCCCCAACCCATTTCTTGCTCTAACTGCTCATCCTTTGTTCCCAGTCCCGATGAAGGGTCTCAGCCCAAAAATTGACTGTTTGCTCTTTTCTATAGATGCTGCCTGACCTGATGAGTTCCTCCAGTATTTTGTGTGTGTTTCTCCTCATACATTAATTCTTTAATTCCTGGAATCATTCTCATGAACCTCCACTGTACCCTCTCTGATGCCTGTACATTACTTCTTAGATAAGGGACCCAAAAATGCTCTCCATACTTAAGTGTGGTCTGGTCAAAGCCTTATAAAGCCTCAACATCACACCCTTGCTTTCATATTCTAGTCTTCTCAAAATGAATGCTAACACTGCATTTGCCTTTCTTACTACTGACTCAATTTGCAAGTTAGGAAGGAGAGTAGTTAGGTGGACAGGATAGGTAGCACTTACACAGTTGGTAGAGTTAAACTTGGGTGTAAGAAGAGAAGTGCTGGTTGGATGTTAGTAGATTGGGCAGGTGTAGGAACTCAAGCTTGAAATAAAACAAAGTAGTGAAACAGGAATGAAGTGAAAGAAAAGTAACAGTAAGCCCGCTGGCAATGTCTGTACTACTGAAAACAGGCATGTGATTTGCCTGTGCCCTGTACTACAGGTGAAGCATTTATAACAACGTAAGTGATTGGAAATAAAAGTTCAAAGTAAATTTATTATCAAAATACATATATGTTACCATTGGTAGAATTCTGAGATTCATTTTCTTGTAAATAATCATAGTAAATAAAAGAAAGACAGTAGAAGCAATGAAATACCATAGCAGCAGTTTGGACAAACAACCAAAGTGCAAAAGGCAATACATGTACAATATCTTGTTTGCAAACTCCCACAAAGGATTGATTTAGTACAAGATACAATGATCCAGATTTGGAAAAAAAAATACCGGCCTGAATGGACTAAAAAGGCAATGCTACAACCGTTCTGATATTTACAAGTACACACACGAGGCAGGACCAAATATTTATTTACAAACACAAAGTACAGTGCAGATGCTGGGGTCAAAGCAACACGTACAACAAGCTGGAGGAACTCAGCCGATCGGACAGCATCTGTGGAAACAAGAAGTCAACGTTTCGGGCCGTGACCCTTCGTCAGGACTTTCCATTAATACTATATTCTGCCATCATATTTGACCTACCAGAATGAACCACTTCACACTTATCTGGGTTGAACTCCATCTGCCACTTCTCAGCCCGGTTTTGCATCCTATCAATGTCCTGCTGTAACCTCTGACAGCCCTCCACACTATACACAACACCTCCAACCTTTGTGTCACCAGAAAATTTACTAACCCATCCCTTCGCTTCCTCATCCAGATCATTTATAAAAATCACGAAGAGTAGGGGTCCCAAAACAGATCCCTGAAGCACACCACTGGTCACCGACCTCCATGCAGAATATGACCCATCTACAATCAGTCTTTGCCTTCTGTGAGCAAGCCAATTCTGAATCCACAAAGCAATGTCCCCTTGGATCCCATGCCTCTTTACTTTCTCAAAAGCCTTGCATGGTGTACCTTATCAAGTGCCTTGCTGAAATCCATATACACTACATCTACGGCTCTACTTTCATCAGTGTGTTAAGTCACATCCTCAAAGGCACGACCTGCCTTTGACAAAGCCATGCTGACTATTCCTTTCAATATTATGCCTCTCCAAACGACTGCAGTCTCATATTTCAGTCTGATTCATTACTGTGATCCATTACAACATCTTATTTTAGATGGTTACCAATAATAATTGTTTCAAAAAACAGTACCAAAATAGTGTAAATTACCTTAGAATATATCATCCAATTACATTTCTGCAACTCATCCAAGCATCATCACCAACACAATGTATACAGCAATCATTTGCACATTTCCAGAAAGATGTGTTTAGCAAGGAAGGAGTAGCAAAGCTAACTTCTCCTGGAAAATTATTTTGTCATCTATTGTCTAAACATCTAAGGGCACATGCTGCTAAAAGTCATGAATGATGGAGAACTTATCAAGGTGGTGAGGCAGTTAGAATTCAATGGAAGGAGCATTTTAAGAATTCCTCAACTAAGATAGAGGCCTCAGTGCAGGTGTCTACATCTCCATTTTCCACACTGACCAATCCAGCTTGTCACCACCCTAGACTTTCTAGAGCTTGATAATGGTATATGCTAAATGAAAAACATGATTATGTCATAATATACACAACAAAGTCACTTACACCCCAAATTAACATTTGCAAGTTTTTGCAGTAAAAATAACTGCAAAAATCAATGGTCACTGATATCCACTTGTGCACTCTGTGGAGCTGGGAACAACTGACAACAACTGCATACCTAACTGCACAAGTATACTCCATAAGTTCATGTCATTTTCATGGAGTAATAATGAACTGTGATCATTACAAACACACAATCCTGGATAAAGTCTGCCCTTTTTGCACTAGCAACAGTGGTGTACTTCATCTTTCCCCTTAAACTGGTGTCAATACAGAATTAAACTTACAGTCGAAAGCAGCTAAATAGTCCTTGTCAAAGGACAAGGATCAAATAAACTATTCCTAAAGGAAATGTACTGACTACACTTGTCATTAAGATAGAGTGGATAAGGGTGGAGATGGGAAGCTGCATACGATTAAGAGCAGTGGGATGCAAACATTTCTAGAATTGTTTTTACCATAAATCATAGAGCTATTTGGAAAATAGTTTCTACTCAGAGTTGGGGAGAAGGAGAAAAGAATCAAAGAATAATCTGGTTTGTGGCAGAAATTCCAATGTTGTCGTGCATTCCAAAACGATTTGTATAATGACAGGAAGTTATTATGAAACACGGTTAATTTTAAATTTTAGAGATAGAATGAAGCATTTCGCTAGTGTTACTATGATTGAGCAAACAGTACCAGACATCAAATAGTCATGAACCTTGAAAGATTTTATTACGAACTGTCACTTTTTATTTTTCCCTTATAAATGAATTTTCAATATGATGATTATTGAAATTTACATGACTTCACTAACTGTAAAAAAAACCCATAGTCTAGAAACTCTTCCATGGAGTGAAATGTTTTAGTCCGCTATGTAATCCGAATCTGGAATAGTAATTGCCATTTGGATCCTTGCAGTTTGCAAACTTCCTTAATCCATAAAACCAGAGAAAAATTACAGTATAGAAGGTCAATCCATCACTTCTGTACTGCCCAAAAGAATCAATTCTACTTCTTTGTACCAGCAGAAAGGCACATCCTAACATGTTATGAACATGATGAGCATTTCTGTATTCATTCCGTTTGATTATTATTATGTAGAGATACAGCACTCTAACAGGCCCTCCCAGCCCAATGTACCTGTACCACCTGTGTAAACAATTAACCCATTAATGTTTGGAATGTGGGAGAAAACAGAAATACTCAGAGAATCCCAGGGGTCAAAGGGAGGATGTAGAAACTCCTTATAGATAGTGGCAGAATTGAACCTGGGTCGTATGCTACCATAGTGCCCTCCATTAGGACACATAGTCGCACCCCTAAAATGGCCATAACAGAACATGAACCTGCATGGCTTCACATCAAACACTAAAGTCCGGCTTTTTATTCATTAGGTCAAATGGTCTCACTTTTTGGCAGTGAGTTCTAGATCCCTACCATTCTCTGGCTGAAAGCATTTCTCCTTCTCCATGGCCCTTGACTTTAGATCATTTTGCTAAGGGGTTTAGGTTCTTCTTATGCAGTTTATTCTGGGCTCCTTGTAATTCCCATTAACTCTCACTCAGCTACTTCTGTCCAAAATAAAAAAGATGACTTATGCGATCTCTCGTCATTGCGAAAGCTTGTCTCCTCAGCAGCCTCTCCTGTGAAATCACATATCTCCTGCAATGCAGTGGGCAGTAATGTGACAAGTACTCAAGTACATTACAATCATTTTGAACTAAAATTTAAAAATAATTGTTCTTGTAAAATTGTGTTGTATTTATGCTCAATTGGTAATCTTCTTGTAAGTGCTGCTTCTAAGGTGGTATGTGGCTGTGATGCTGCTGCAGGGTTTTCATTACACTTGGGCTTGCATGTACTTGTGCATATTACCATAAATTCAGGTTTGACCCACTACCGTCTCCCTCATGCTGTATAGAATCTCCATCCTCTGTAATCAATACAAATGTAGGAAAGCATTACTTATGCCTTTGTAACTACTTTGGTTACCTTTCCTGCTACCTTGAAGGACAGGTAGACGTACACTCCAAGGTCCTTCTAGTGCCCAACACCTCTTGTTGCCCCTCTCAAACTGCATTACCTAACATTTTTCCTGATTACATTCCACTTGCCACTTTTCTACCCATCTGCCCAAATCGACAATATTTTCTTATAGTCTGAAGATCTTTTCCTTGTGGTTAACCACATAACTGATTTTTGTTTCAGCTGCAAACCTTGTTATCGTGCCCAGTACACTTAAGTCTCAATCATTACTATCCTTTATAAAAAGAAAACAGCCAAGCATTGAGCCTTATGCAACTCAACTACTAATAGTCCTTCAGTCATAAAAACATCCATCAACCATCAACTTTGATTTGGATTCAATTTGTGGTTTCTCCTTGGATCTCATGGGCTTTATTTTATTGCCATGTTTGCCAAGCTGCAGCATGTTTTCCTACTGTTAGTTCCCACCGACTGACTGTGGCATTCCCACCCTCACCGCTGATGTAGATTGAGTCATGGATCATATTTCCAGGCCTGTCCACCCAGATCCCAAACCTTCATCAATACCAACCCCCACTCTCAGCAGATGTTTCCAGTATTCCCCTTTACATCCATCACCAATCACATCACAGCCTCATCCACAATGTCCCAATCACAGGAATGGGCCCTGTAGACCACAATGTCATGCTGAACTAATTAAATTAGTAACTAAATCACTTCTGTCTGCACAACGCCTGTATCGTTCCATTTCTTGCACGCTCAAGTGCCTGTCTAAGAGTCTTTGAAGCCTTTGTTGTATTTGCTTCCACCACAATCCTGGCAGGGCATTCCAGGCACCCACCATAAAAAAATCCTGCCCTGGACATCTTATTCCTCTCACTTAAAATGCATGCTTTCTGGTATGAATCATTTCAAACCTGGGAAAAAGATGCTGCCTATCTACTCTGTCTATGCCTCTCATAATCTTATAAACCTCTATCAGATCTCCACTCAGCCCCCATTGTTCCAAAGAAAACAACCAGCCTCTCCTTATAACACATGCTCTCTAATCCAGGCACCATCCTGGAAAAACTCTTCTGCATGGTCTCCATATTGCCCTTCCTATCATGAGGCAACCAGAACTTAAACCAATACTCCAGATGTGATCTAACTGGAGTTCTATAAAGCAGCAATATAACTTGCTGATTCTTGAAATCAGTTCATTGACTAATAAAGGCAAGCATGCCATTTTCCCACCTATCAACCTGTGAAGCCACTTCCAGGGAGCTATAGACATGGAGCCCATGATCCTCCTGTACGTCAACATTGTTAAGGGTCCCGCCTTTAACAGTGTACATATCCCTTTACATTTGATCTTCCAAACTGCAACTCTTCACATTTGACCAGTTTAAACTCCAGCTGCAATTTCTCCATCCATATCTGCAATTAATCTATATGCCACTGTATTCTTTGTCAGTCTTCTCGCTGTCCACAAAACCATGAATCTTGCCATCATCTGGAAATGTAATAAGACATCCATCTACATTTCATCCAGGTCGTTTTTATATATAAAGCAATTCTGAATCCAAACAGCTAATTCACCATACATCCTCCCATGCATCTTACTTTTCTGAATGAGCATTCCATGAGGAACCTTTTCAAGCAGCTGATTAAACCCATGTAGATGACATCCACAGCTCTACCTTCATTAAGCACCTTCACAACCTCCTCGAAAATATCAATCAACCCGGTAAGATACAACTCACCCCACACAAAGCCATGCTGATTGCCCCAAATTAGGCCATTATTTTCTAAATGCCATTTGAAAAGTTTCAAATCAATTTCAAATGATCCCATTGCACCCAATCTCCAGCTCCTATCCACAACCAGTCTATTTTCACTAAACCGTGCACACAATGGCATATTGGTGCTGACTTTCTGTGTGGTCAGATTAACAAGGCCTATGAGGTACTCAAGAACTTCCAGCCCCCAGGTTTTATTCAGGAACAATTTCCTTTCAAGTTTCAAGGAGGCAGGGAAAGGTCATTCATTTCTCAGTGTTGATTCAACATTGATTGTAAACAGCAGCATTGAATTTTCGGAGATCGTTATCTGTTTTTAGTCAGTCATTTAGTTTTTAGTATACTCATTAAATATTTGATCATCTGGAGTCTGTAAATCTTCCCCAAGTACAGCACAGTAAATGAATGGGAAACAAAAGCTGAAGCTCACAATGGAGATCAGTGTGTGTTTACAATAGGTGGCGCTGTTGCACTGCCTATAGGAATTTCTTACAGCAATTTTTCAGAACATCGAATGTAGATGCAGCTGAGAAAAAACAAGGGATTGGTGCTTTGTTAAATGTGGCTTTGTTTTGCTCTTCCCAACAGATGGATTGTTTTGTCATCAGGAAACAAAAATGAGCTAATTAATCATTTTGCTAATTCTTCCAGTAAGATAGCAATGTGAATGGATGCAGTTGCCTCTCCGCGGCCAACCAAAGCTGTTATTGTCCTTTTAAAACCTTTTTTTTATGATTTCAAGACACTGCTGGACATTAAGAACTTCAAGTACTATAGGTCTACTCCATCAGCGAGTTGCTCGATAGAAAAGGGTTGGACCTGCTGCAGAAAGGGGTCAGAGCGGGGTGCAGTCTAACAGTGACCGATTAGCTTAGTCATTTTTCATGTGATCACAAGACCCTGTTGGACATTTGTAACATGTTCACTGGCGGAAGCTGTGTGGCTTTGGTTGTGGCAAGGACAAGGCCTGAAGCTCCCGTGATGTCAATTTGCAGCTGCCCAAGAGAGATGCGTTGGAGCTGGTGATGGAGGCAGTATGGCACAGTTTCATGTTGGGGTCAGTGCTGTCCTCCACCCGGTGGAAATTAAGCTGGATTGCGTTTGACTACAGACTTCTGCGGACTTGCTCTTGCTGGCACATTCATCAAGTCAGGAATTTTGGCGATATTGGTATGGGGGGGGGGGGGGGGTGCTCCTGCACAGGGTTGAGTTTCAGAAAGTTGTAAACTCAATCAGTTCCATCATGGTCACTAACCTCCCCAGCATCCAGGGCATCTTCAATGAGCAATGCTTCAAAAAGGTAGCATCCATCAGCAAGGACCCCCATTACCCAGGACATGCCCTCTTCTCATTGCTGCCATCAGGGAGGAGGTACAGAAGCCTGAAAACACACACTCAATGATTCAGGAACAACATCTTCTCCTCAGTCATCAGATCTCTGAATGGACATTGAACCCATGAACACAACCTCACTAATTTTTTTCTCTTTTTGGACAACTTATTTAATTTAACATTTTATAATATGTATATAATATAATATTTGGAGAAGGAAGTCAAAGGAGCAGAACGGGAGTGCTGCGGGAGCCATTTTGACTTTTTCTTATTCTCATCGGAGTTAAGACAGTCGGGACTGCGCAGGCGTGTGATGTTGGACAGTGAAGTGGGGAAGATTTAAAAAGGACACAGCCTTAAACAGTGGGCAGCGTCGTTTATGGGCAGAGGAGTGAGCCAGGAGCAGAGTGAAGGCTTAAGGGCTTGGGCTCAATGGGATTAGGCGGAAGTGGGAGAGGCAAGGTAGGTTTAGGTTTCAGTTTTTCCTGTTATTTGAGGAAAGGGAGAAGTATGAGTGTGAGGGCAGTTTGTTGTTCTCGGTGTCAGATGTGGGAGGTCCTGGAGTCTCCTAGCCTCCCGGATGTCCACATCTGCGCCAGGTGCGACGAGCTGCAGCTCCTAAGGGACCGTGTTAGGGAACTGGAGCTGCAGCTCGATGACCTTCATCTGGTCAGGGAGAGTGAGGAGTTGATAGAAAGGAGTTACAGGCAGGTGGTCACACAGGGGCCATGGGAGGCAGACAGGTGGGTCACGGTTAGCAGGGGGAAGGTACTAGAGAGTATGCCAGTGGCTGTACCCCTTGACAATAAGTACGCCTGTTTGGGTACTGTTGGGGGGGGGGACGGCCTACCTGGGGGAAGCAACAGTGGCCGTGCCTCCGGCACAGAGTCCGGCCCTGTAGCTCAGAAGGGTAGGGAAAGGAAGAGGAAGGCAGTAGTAATAGGGGACTCGATAGTTAGGGGGTCAGACAGGCGATTCTGTGGACGCAATCAGGAGACCCAGATGGTAGTTTGCCTCCCTGGTGCCAGGGTCCATGATGTTTCTGATCGCATCCAAGATATCCTGAAGTGGGAGGGTGAGGAGCCAGAGGTCATGGTACATATAGGTACCAATGACATAGGTAGGAAAAGGGAAGAGGTCCTGAAAGGAGAATATAGGGAGTTCGGAAGGCAGTTGAGAAGAAGGACCGCAAAGGTAGTAATCTTGGGATTACTGCCTGTGCCACACGACAGTGAGAGTAGGAATGGAATGAGGTGGAGGATAAATGCGTGGTGAGGGATTGGAGCAGGGGGGCAGGGATTCAAGTTTCTGGATCATTGGGACCTCTTTTGGGGCAGGTGTGACCTGTACCAAAAGGACGGGTTACACTTGAATCCTAGGGGTACCAATATCCTGGCGGGAAGGTTTAATAGAGCTGTTAGGGAGGGTTTCAACTAATTTGGCAGGGGGATGGGAATCGGAATGATGGAGCGGAGGAAAGGGAAAACAGAAATAGATCTAAGGTAGTGAGCAGTAAGGATGTCAGGAAGGACAGGCAGGTGATGGAGCAAATTTGCAGCCATTGGGATGAGTTGCAGTACAATAAAGTAACAGTGCAATCAATGCATAAAGTACCAAATACTGGACATAAAGTGTTATACTTAAATGCATGCAGCATAAGGAATAAGGTGGATGATCTTGTTGTACAGTTACAGATTGGCAGGTATGATATTGTGGCCATCACTGAGACGTGGCTAATAGATGCATGTGTCTGGGAGCTGAACATCCAAGGATACACTGTGTATCAGAAGGATAGGCAGGTAGGTAGAGGGGGTGGTGTGGCTTTAATGGTAAGAAATGATATTAAATCATTGGAAAGAGTTGACATAGGATCGGAAGGTACAGAATCTTTATGGGTTGAGCTAAGAAATCGCAGGGGTAAAAGGACCCTGATGTCAGTTATCTACAGGCCTCCAAACAGCTGCAGTGATGTGGACTACAAATTACAACAGGAAATAGAAAAGGCTTGCTAGAAGGGCAGTGTTATGATAATTGTGGGGGATTTTAACATGCAAGTGGATTGGGAAAATCGGGTCGGCACTGGATCTCAAGAGAGAGAATTTGTAGAATGTCTACGAGATGGCTTTTTAGAACAGCTTGTTGTTGAGCCCACTAGGGGATCGGCTGTACTGGATTGGGTATTGTGTAATGAACCAGAGGTGACTAGAGAGATGTTAGTGAAGGTACCCTTAGGAGGCAGTGATCACAACATGATTGAGTTCACTGTGAAATTTGAGAAAGAGAAGCCGAAATCCGATGTGTTGGTATTTCAGTGGAGTAAAGGAAATTACAGTGACATGAGAGAGGAACTGGTCAAGGTTGACTGGAAAGGGTCATTAGCAGGAAGGACGGCAGAGCAGCAGTGGCTGGAGTTTATGCGAGAAGTGAGGAAGGTGCAAGACAGATATATTCCAAAAAAGAAGAAATTTTCGAATGGAAAAAGGATGCAACCGTGGCTGACAAGAGAAGTCAAAGCCAAAGTAAAAGCAAAGCAGAGGGCATACAAGGAAGCAAAAATTAGTGGGAAGACAAAGGATTAGGAAGTTTTTAAAAGCTTACAAAAGGAAACTAAGAAGGTCATTAAGAGGGAAAAGATGAACTATCAAAGGAAGCTAGAAAATAATATCAAAAAGGATACTAAAAGCTTTTTCAAGTATATAAAGAGTAAAAGACAGGTGAAAGTAGATATAGGACCAATAGAAAATGATGCTGGAGAAATTGTAATGGGAGATAAGGAGATGGCAGAGGAACTGAACGAGTATTTTGCATCAGTCTTCACTGAAGAAGACATCAGCAATATACCGGACATTCAAGGGTGTCAGGGAAGAGAAATATGCGCAGTCACAATTACAACAGAGAAAGTACTCAGGAAGCTGAATAGTCTCCTGGACCAGATGGAATGTACCCTCATGTTCTTAAGGAAGAAGCAGTGGAGATTGTGGAGGCATTAGCAATGATCTTTCAAAAGTCAATAGATTCTGGCCTGCTTCCGGAGGACTGAAAGATTGCAAACGTCACTCTGCTATTTAAGAAGGGGGCAAGGAAGCAAAAAGGAAATTATAGACCTGTTAGCTTGACATTGGTGTCGGGAAGTTATTGGAATCGATTGTCAAGGATGAGGTTACAGAGTACCTGGAGGCATATGACAAGACAGGCAGAACTCAGCATGGTTTCCTTAAAGGAAAATCCTGCCAGACAAACCTAGTGCAATTTTTTGAGGAAATTACAAGTAGGCTAGACAAGGGAGATGCAGTGGATGTTGTGTATTTGGATTTTCAGAAGGCCTTTGACAAGGTGCCGCACATGACATCTACTTGACAGATAGACCTCAGTATGTGCGGTTGGGAGACTGTAGGTCTGACACGGTGGTCAGCAGCACAGGAGCGCCGCAGGGGACCGTGCTCTCTCCGGTCCTGTTCACCCTGTACACATCAGACTTCCAATATAACTCGGAGTCCTGCCACGTGCAGAAGTTCGCTGATGACACGGCCATAGTGGGGTGTGTCAGGAATGGACAGGAGGAAGAGTATAGGAAACTGATACAGGACTTTGTGATATGGTGCAACTCAAACTACCTGCGTCTCAATATCACCAAGACCAAGGAGATGGTGGTGGACTTTAGGAGATCTAGGCCTCATATGAAGCCAGTGATCATTAATGGAGAATGTGTGGAGCAGGTTAAGACCTACAAGTATCTGGGAGTGCAGTTAGACGAGAAGCTAGACTGGACTGCCAACACAGATGCCTTGTGCAGGAAGGCACAGAGTCAACTGTACTTCCTTAGAAGGTTGGCGTCATTCAATGTTTGTAGTGAGATGCTGAAGATGTTCTATAGGTCAGTTGTGGAGAGCGCCCTCTTCTTTGTGGTGGCATGTTGGGGAGGCAGCATTAAGAAGAGGGACGCATCACATCTTAATAAGCTGGTAAGGAAGGCGGGCTCTGTCGTGGGCACAGAACTGGAGAGTATGACATCGGTAGCAGAGCGAAGGGCGCTGAGTAGGCTACGGTCAATCATGGAAAACCCTGATCATTCTCTGCATAGCACCATCCAGAGACAGAGAAGCAGCTTCAGCGGCAGGTTGCTATCGATGCAATGCTCCTCAGACAGGATGAAGAGATCATTACTCCCCAATGCCATTCAGCTTTACAATTCAACCGCCAGGGGCAAGATATGTTAAAGTGCCGGGGTTAGGACTGAGCTTAAGTTACCATTCAATGTATTTTAGTAAACTATTTAAGAACTTTTTAAAAGCTATTTATTAATGCTTTTTGAGAGGGTGATTTTAGATGCATATCATATTATACTGAGTTAAGTATTGTATGTAATTAGTTTTGCTACAATAAGTGTATGGGACATTGGAAAAAATGTTGAATTTCCCCATGGGGATGAATAAAGTATCTATCTATCTATCTATCTATCTATCATGAGGCTGCTAAACAAGATAAGAGCCCATGGAATTACGGGAAAGTTATATACGTGGATAGATCGTTGGTTGATTGGCAGGAAACAGAGAGTGGGAATAAAGGGATCCCATTCTGGTTGGCTGCCGGTTATCAGTGGTGTTCCACAGGAGTCCATGTTGGGGCCACTTCTTTTTATGTTGTATATCAACGATTTGGATTATGGAATAGATGGCTTTGTAGCTAAGTTTGCTGATGATACAAAGATAGGTGGTGAGGCTGGTAGTGCTGAGGAAACAGGGAGTCTGCAGAGAGGCTTGGATAGATTGGGGGATTGGGCAAAGAAATGGCAAATGAATTACAATGTCAGAAAGTGCATGGTCATGCACTTTGGTAGAAGAAATAAACGGGCAGACTATTATTTAAATGGGGTAAGAATTCAAAGTTCTGAGATGCAACGGGACTTGGGGATCCTCGTGCAGGATACCCTTAAGGTTAACCTCCAGGTTGAGTCAGTGGTGAAGAAGATGAATGCAATGTTAGCATTCATTTCTAGAGGAATAGAGTATAGGAGCAGGGATGTGATGTTGAGGCTCTATAAGGCACTGGTAAGACCTCACTTGGAATATTGTGTGCAGTTTTGGGCTCCTTATTTAAGAAAGGATGTGCTGACATTGGAGAGGGTTCAGAGAAGATTCACTAGAATGATTCCAGGAATGAGAGGGTTAACATAATGAGGAATGTTTGACCGCTCTTGGACTGTACTCCTTGGAGTTTAGAAGAATGAGGGGGGACCTCATAGAAACATTTCAAATGTTGAAAGGCATGGACAGAGTGGATGTGGCAAAGTTGTTTCCCATGGTGGGGGAGTCTAGTACAAGAGGACATGACTTGAGGATTGCAGGGCGCCCATTCAGAACAGAGATGCAAAAAAAAATTTTAGCCAGAGGGTGGTGAATCTATGGAATTTGTTGCCACGGGCGGCAGTGGAGGCCAAGACATTGGGCGTATTTAAGGCAGAGATTGATAGGTATCTGAGTAGTCAGGGCATCAAAGGTTATGGTGAAAAGGCGGGGGAATGGGACTAAAGGGGAGTTTGGATCAGCTCATGATAAAATGACAGAGCAGACTCGATGGGCTGAATGGCTGACTTCTGCTCCTTTGTCTTATGGTCTTATATAAAATATATATGTATTTCTTTCTGTAATTTACACTTTTTTATTATTGTGCATTGCACTGTACTGCTGCTGCATAGCAACAGATTTCATGATGTATGCCAGTGATATTAAACCTGAGTCTGATTATATTCTTTTGTGTGATGGCACGCTTACTGGGCTGTATGTGCCTTGTGCAGATATTGTGTTTTGCACCTCAGCCCCAGAGGAACGTTGTTTCATTCGGTTGTATTTGTGGTTATTCGGAACTTGAACTCAACGTTGCAGCGATATGTTTTGTTGAAGTCAGATCACAGAAGGACATTCAAGAGTGACATCTTGCCTGACTTCAACATCCTCAAGATTTGAACCCATTACCACCTTGTTTCTTAGGCTACATCCACACTAGGCCAGATAATTTTGAAAATGCTAGTTTCGCGTAAAAACGATAGGCGTTTTTGGAAATATCCCCATCCACACTGAAACGGAGATTTCGGCGAATCTCCTCCTCCTGCGCATGCGCAGGACACATCTACCAAAAACAAGCGACATGTTTGGTGTCGAATCTCGCCGTAAAAGTACGCGTTTGTGTAGCTACAGACTAAAAAAACTTAAAACGACGGACAGCTGTTGGCTCTCGTGCAGGAGAACTTAAAAGTAAAAAAAAAACAAATACTGAAGCATACGGAGGCAATCGACAGGGAGTTCACGGACACTATGACCTGGCTGACGATGAATATTGAAAAACTGACAAACTCTGTTGCATTAATAAAAGCACCTTGTCAAATGTATATAACATGTCTGCATCAGTGTTATCTTGTATTTCCATACAATGTTACATTAGGCTGTTACATATCTATTGTCAGAGAAGTACTTGCATAAATAGGTAAACCACCTTCATACCAGTAAGGACAGAAAACAGGGCAAAGTGAGTATACTTATTTATTCAGTAAGTTATGGGTCAAAGTATTTGGTGAGTACATTTCTAACTCTTCTGGCTTCAGTCTCATTGCCGTCTGTTCTGAAAATGTTAGGTTGCGTTCAAGAAAACAATGATATAGCGCACTGCCGTCTGACAGCGTTTTCAAAAGTCTCCGGTTACCCCGTCCACACTGATCTGCCCGAGCAGCGTTTTCAAAAGTACCCACCCTGGAAAGCGTTTCAGAAAAGCTCTGGTTTCGGGGGATGAAATTGCCGTTTTAGTATGGACAGAGGGTATAAACGAAGAGAAAAAGCTTTGTTTATACCCTACAGTGTAGTGTGGATGTAGCCTTAGGGACAAAATAATACTTTCTTCTAAGAAAGCAGCTGTGAATAACTGTAAATGATACCTCTCAACCTTAATGACAAAAATTTACCAATGGGGAAAGAAAGCACTTCTAAATACAGGGTTGTTTCAATGCGACTGTGTATACTTTTGATATATTGTACCAGCCATAACTGCAAATTGAATATGGACTGCCTGGTGTATTCCAATATCCTTCCTAGAGGATTTAGTGTCCATGTAGTTGTATTCACTTTCACTTCCCGTTCTTTATTTATGAGTTTGCAGTTGAAGTTACTGTGGGACAGTATTATACATCTGATGCAGGCTGTACTGGGTTGGTTATGTGACAGTTATGGCACAGGACTAATAATTCAGCACATTTTTAGTCTAAGTCCTATGACAAATGCTAAAATTAAAATGATGAGCTCAACCAAATAAAATCACCATGAAATTCACTGAGTTATGGTGAAAGCCTAATCAGATGATTGGAGATCTCCAAGAAATGTGAAAGTTATACTGTGTGAAGCATTAATGCACAATAAATGTTGATCCCTAATGTCCTCTTCGATCAAGTGCTTGTTTAAAACAAATCAAGCACACTCAGCTGTTATTCTTTAAGATCGCTTTGATCGTCAGCAGATAAGAAGGTTTTTTTGTGCTCAATCTGTGCTCAATCTCAATAGTAACAGAGCAGCTCTCACAAAATGCCGGAGGAACTCACCGGGTCAGGCAGCATCTCTGGAAAAGAATAAACAGTCAATACTTTGGGCAGAGATCCTTCTTCAGCATTTTGAAACATTAATGCAGTGAAAGATTAAGATGAAGTATAGAGTACGGTAGCTTTGATGTAGACTGAGTCATTACTGTTGCAGAGAGGACAATAGCACATGTGTCATTGCATTTTGATCATTCTTAACAATCCAACAAGTAAAAAGACATTGGACAAGATATTAGGGATTGAATGGGGTTCATTAAAGTGAAATATTAATCCAAGATCACCCTAAAAGATTCTGTGACATCTTTCACAGAACAGAAAGCAATTTCTTCATAACCAATACTTATTTGTCAGTAAATATCATTGACAAAAGTTATCTACCCATCAGCCATTCCTGTGTGTTTGAGATAACCTCATCTTAAATATACACTGTGAAGAATGTAATGACAGAATGTGCAATGACTTCTCCTGATAGATAAAATGATATGGAAAAGCAGCACTGAAATAAAGCTTGATAACAATTGGACACAAAGCCATTTTGATTCTGTATAAATTCCATCACCTTACAGAAGACCAGACTTCTGAAGATAAATGGCAAAACAAAGTACACTATATCCTCGTTATATGCGTCTTTATACTATGCGAGTTATGCGAGAAACCTGTTTCTACCGATGTCTCCTTATATACATCCAAAACTCACAGTTGTGCGAGGAGCACTGCTCTCCCGCCAGTACAAGTCACGTGCGCACACCTCACAGTCTCAATCCCGCCAGTCTCGCATTGGTTTTGGCAAGGTGTGGATGCGCGATCTTGCGCTCTTAAACTTTTGTTGGTTTTACCTACAACGCAGTGATTTTGTGCTGAAATATTTATCTATGCCTCCTAAGTGTCCGATGGTCAAGTCCTGGGCCATCAGCCGAGCGGCAGAGAACTGCTTTAACACTTGAACAAAAGTTGGAAATTGTAAACAGTGCAGCATCAGCTGAAGGTAACACAGCTCTGGGACACTACTGCTGGGAACAGAATCTTGCCTTTAAAGTTCTTTTGTTGCCTGACAATTCGCCAGCCCATCCTAAACTTTTGGACAGCATTCATTGTAACAGTGCGTTTCCTGCCGCCTAACACAACATTGCTGATTCAACCACTTGACCAAGGCGTTTTTTTTTACAGCGAACTACTCTCAGATGCTGCAAGCAACAGATGATTTTGAAAATCCCGGGAGGTTACCAACGGTGAGGGAATGGTGGAAGTCAAAACACTTGGCACAAATGGCGATGGACATGGACCCAAGTTTAGAATGGAGTCAGCATTTCAGTTGTTCCCTGCCGTCAACCCTTCTTCCCTACAAGCAAATTTATGCTGAAAAACAAAATGCTGCCAAGCAAACAACCCTCACCACTTTCTTCAAACCAGTGCCGGCAGTTCTAAGAGTTCTGTGAGTCTTCCTTCACCTCTTGCTGTGCTTGATATGATCCTGACGACCACAACCATCCACCTTATTCACGTAAAGCTGCCCGACACCACAACAACCACTCATCTCCCGCAGCGAACACACCTGCCACTGTTGGTGAGTACTGTACACCCTAGTATGTTAACCTTCTATGATTTATTACATTGAATATTACCTTAAGTTGATGAAATATAATACGAATGTGCCCTGTGGTACTGCTTGTTTGTCGTATTGGTTTGAAAATGAATAAATTACAGATAAAACATATTTAGGAAGCCGTCTGGAACGCATCCCTATTTTCTCCATTTAAATAATTATTCACATTATGCGTCGACCACGAGGAACGTATCCCCCGCATATAACGAGGATAGGGTGTAATCCAAAACTGTTAATTCTGAAATTGTTTGGTATAATTAATCATCAACACTCAGTCTTTTATGCATTTAGTCAAATTTTATATAGTAAAATTGCATTTTTGATTGTGGTGTTCAGTTAGGTTAAAATTTACCCTCATGCAAAAGATTTTAGTTGAAATAAAAATGTGTTTGTAAGTCCTTCTGTGTCTTATGCTGTGAAATGGTTTGTTATTAAAACTTGCAATGAATATTCACTTTTAGTCCTGATAGCATAACTGAGTTGATCTTCCTCTATTTAATGTCCTCATTCTGGGAAGAAAGTGGACAAAAGGAGTTGGAACTCCACAAGTATAGTACTGCCATACAACCAATGCTCTTCCAGGCATGGGGATCCCAAAACAGTTCAAATTAACTATTGAAGTCTAAAACTGGTATTACTCTGAGAGTCATCTCCTCTTCCTCCATTGTGCTGGCTGACCCTCAGGATTTCCATATGCCCACATAACTGGCACAAGATCAGCTGCAAGGCTGCACCTCCAGATTGACAGAGAAGGACAAGTACCATCTTGGGAATTCACCCATTGACGTTAAGGCAAATGGTTTCCATCTTTGTTGTTGTATTTCACAGAACTTACAAGAACTTTACATCACCAAAAGATGGAAAACAATGAGAGAAAGGCTGCTTAGGGTGTGGATTTCACAATTGATAAGGTTAATACGCAGAGCACACAGAGTACTGTGCACATATGTCAAATTGGAGACTGCATTACTTGACAGGAAGTATGGTGAGAGCCAAAGAAAATGAACAGTAAGATCGTCCTTAAAGGCAAAGCGGGGGAAGGGCAAGGAAACATTCTTCCTGTTTTTCTGTTTCAAAAGGATTTTTTAAGTTGCCAGGGATGATCAGATGTTTTTCTTTACAATAACAAACTAAAAGGAATTTGAAAGAATTTGTTATAACCCTAACATGTTCTTCCCCACCCCCACCCCCTCTGAGATGTTTTAAACAAACAGCTGCTTTAAACAAACAGCTGTAGTCCTTAATGGGGAGCACGATGTCTCCCATTTAGCTCATCTTGTGGGTAAACATTCTGGTTCCCAAGACTAGTGTTGCAGATGTAGCATAGCCTCCAGAGAGTAGAGCGTCTGGCTCAGATCGACATTGCTTGAACTGTGTCACTTCCCAACCATGCAATTTTGCAACAGACCCTTGTTTTTTACAGTTTAAAGTGATTTGGCTGAACTTAGGCCAACTCTTCATTGTATGGATGTAGCAATGTATTGAAACAAAGCTGTTGTGGTGTTTTAGCTGTTTAGAATGGATGGAAATAGATGTCCCTTCAAACATCTGGAAAGGGTCCACTGACAAAATTCCAGAGGGCCTAAGAATATTCTAGTTTCCATTTGTTGCAGATTATCAGTATTTTTCATGTTATTAGTAAGGCTTTTTTTCCAAATTTTTAGAAAGATTTTTTGATCTGGGTTTTTTCCAGTTTATTTAGAAGTACAAATAAGTTATCTAAGGGCCAACAGTTTGTCTCTGAAGAATTTACAAGACTTCAGATGAACAGTAAATGATGTTTTAAAAAAAGGATAGTCCACGATAAAGGAACTCGACAAGACCACAGTCGAGTCTGATAAAGTCTAACATTCCAAAATCAAATGTAAAACTGAGTCAGCTAGCATTGGTGAGTCCAAAACAGAATCAGGATCAGCTTCCTTCTGCTTTTCGGTATCTCTATTACCAGGCGCTGGAAAGGCATCCTGCTTCAAGACGTAGACCTCTTTTAAAAGGCAAATCAAATCACTACAGCATTTGCAGAACCCGAATCCAATTTCAGGTGAGAAACCCATCAGAACCAGTCGACAAGGCATTGATGGCTTGTGGCACGCATGATACTGAACACATACATAAAACACTAGCACAGATAACATTGCTTAGAAAGTGGCCTTGTTAAAATAAAACTAGATGCAGATCTGATCTTGCCATTTCAAGTATATCTGTAGCAAACTATGCGTAGCTTAAAGGGCAGTATATAGAGCGGATCTGAATGTTGACTTGCCTTACAGCTGGGGAGGAGGCAAGGGTGGGGTAGAAATCAGCCACTGGAGGGGAAGATTTCACTGAAGTTCCATCACAGTTGAGTCAGTGCTTGGAGCCAAGGAATTTCCAGGATCTGGACATCAGTATAGATTGCCTTTGGTTTGGTGGTGAGCTGCCCTTTTGAAGCTAACTCCTCAGAATGATTTCAGGATTTCAACAGTGATGCACTTCCAATTCAGAAAGGTGTGCACTCGAAAGAGGACATGCATTGGGTGATGGTCTCATTCACCTTCTATCCTTGTCATTCTTAATGGCAAAGAGTGAGTGTGCAGGTCTGGGAAGCTCTTTCAGAATATCCAGGCAGATAACTGTACTGCACTTTGTAGATTATGAATACTGTGGTCACCACACACCAGTGCTGGAAGATTATTACCTGGAATACAAAACTAACACCTTGTTTGTCCTATTGTTGAGAATCTTGGATATTGTGACAGCTGCACCTATTCTGGCAAGTGGAGTATATTTCTTCATACTCTGATTGTGCCCTGTACATATACGTATGAATCTGCACATTAATACGATGCCACCACTGAGGCCTGGTCACTAGGACAGTGTACTGCTCACCATCGAGGCCTCATCAATAGGACAGTGAACTGTTCACCTTGCCTCCATCAAGGCTTCATCACTAGGACAGCAAACTATTCACCACCGAAGCCTCTTACTAGGACAGTGAACTGTTCACCACTGAGGCCTCGTCACTGGGACAGAGATCTGTTCATTACCATGGCCTCATCCTATGGGGCAGTGAACTGTTCACTTGTGTCACCACCGAGGCCTCGTCACTGGGACAGCAAACTGCTCACCACTGAGGCCTTGTCACTAGGATAATGAACTGTTCATCGTGCCACCACTGAGGCCTCGTCACTAGGACAGCAAACTGTTCACCACCAGGGCCTCGTCGCTAGGACAGTGAACTTGTTGTAATGTGAGTATTATTAAAAGTGAGTTCATACTAATCGAGGAGTTGTTGGTAGCAAGAGGCGGGATCTGGGGCTGGCGGGGTCTTTACTTCCGCTCTTTTTACTCCCAGTATGCATTGTATATAGTTCCTCCACCCAGGCCGCACGAGGTACCTGGAAGCCTCTGTATTGTAAATATCGTTTCCTGTCCCAGATAAAGATGCTCTTTTGGCCATCAAGTTGTTGAGTGGTCTTTTTGTAAAGCAGAGGTTACCACATATTTTTGGCGACGAGGTAAACTGGTTTTGTGGACAGGTCGGCCCCGTTTTCAATCGGGAGCTGTGAGCTGGTGGGGAGCCTCGTGTTCGGATGGCTACGTTCGGAACGGTCAGTGCGTTTGACGAGCAAAACGAGGAATGGCCGGAGTACGAGGAAAGGTTCGGCCACGTTTTCTGTGTTAATGGAATTACTGAGGAGGCTAAGAAGCGCTCTATTCTCCTGAGTGTGTGTGGGGCAAAGACGTACAAGCTGATACGGAACTTAGCTACGCCACAGAAACCGGGAGAAATTCCATATGACAAACTGGTCAAGCTCGTGGGGAACCACCACAATCCGAAGCCTTCGGTGATAGTTCAACGGTTCAAGTTTCACAGCCAAGTCCGGAAGCCAGGTCAGTCTATGGCCGAGCTTCGGCAGCAATCAGAGCATTGCGATTTCGGAGCCGTGTTGGATGACAAGCTGTGTGATAGATTAGTGTGCAGCATTAATAATGACGCCGTACAACGCCGCTTGTTGGGGGAAACCCCACCGTTGGCTTTCAGGACAGCCCTAGAGATTGCTCAAGGCATGGAGTTGGCTGCTAATAATGCCAAGGATATACAGAAAGGATATGGGGGGGGTCGCAGTCAGCAGCAGTGCTCCACGTCAGGAGGGAGAATGGTAGACAGGAAAGGCGGGTGGAATGTTTTCGGTGTGGAGGAACACAATATGCAAATATCTGTAAATTCAAAGATACTGTCTGCCATGCTTGTAGTAAGAAGGGACATTTAGATAAAAAGTGCAGGAGCATAAAGGGTAAGGTTAAGCCTGGGCAGGGGAAAGCTCAACAGACTCAGGCAGCCACACACCACCTAGGAGAAGCAGACGAAAAGGCAGCGTGTGCCTACAACATGTTTGGGGTGGAAACGGATGAGGGACCACCTGAATCATATTATGCCACAGTCACTGTCAGGGAAAAGGACATTAAGTTGGAGGTTGATTCAGGGGATACTGCATCAGTCATTAGCGAAGAGACGTACAGGAGGACATGGGGGTCCAACCTACCTCCCATCAGACCATCTAAGCTCCAACTCAGGTACGGGGCAGCCCATACCTCATTTAGGGGTGTTATATGTGGATATTTCGGCCTGGTGATAGCTAAAGGCAGTGGGCCCAGTTTTCTGGACCGCGATTGGCTTTGCAAGATCCGGCTAAACTGGCATGAATTTAAATATGCACACATGATGGAAGAGCATGAGGTGCAGCGTGCAGATGAAGTCGCCGATGGCAATGTGAGTGACAGACATAGTCCGGACACATTTGAGAGTGAGTTCGCAGCGCAGCTTGCGGCTCTTCAGCCTATTACAGGAGCAATTGAAGTTACCCCCTCGGCACTGAAAGCCAGCACACCACTTCTAGTACGGCGAAGCAGTGACCCAGCTCTTGTACCACCTGCCCAGTTACAGCAAGGTGCATCTCAGCCTGATGATCCCACTGACAGGAACCTGCATGTGAAGCCAATCGTAACAGAAGCATACGAGGCACCCGCAGAAGATGTAAGAACAGATCCTCCAGGACCACCAGACAAGCATTCAGAAAGCACACTAAGTGATTTGACAAAGAAAGTAGAATTTTCTGGAGGCATGGCCCCCTGGGAATCCATGTGGTGACTTTTAACTCTACGCTGAGTGGAAGATCCCTTGGCCTGAGTATTCATGGTATCGAAGAGAACAGCCGTTCAAGAAAAAAGAACCTGCTTCAGGAGAATGAATGTATCATCAAAATCAATGACTGTGACTTAACAGACAAGACCTTTGTTTAAGCACAAGAGGTTTTCCAAAACGCATTGCGATTTCCTGCTGTTGAACTCCAGATAGTTCCAAGTTATAATAAGGAACTCTCTTAAAAATTTGCAATTGGGTCTATTCTGAGCCATGGTTGTGACAGTGGTTCAAAAACGGAAGTTCCTTCTTCAGTGCATTCCAATCGAGGTGGCAAACCTGCAGATGCCGTTTATCCCAATAATGCTGAGAATAGCTTGCCACCGATTTCAAAGAAGCTCAGTAGTCCAAAACAGTTAAGGAGCAATGACCACTTAATGCATACCAGGAAAGCATGTCCACCAGTGACCTTGCTAGAGGGAGAGACACTGGCAGAGGGGGCAGAGTCCCCTGAGGAGGATGGACATTCTCACGCGGACACACAGACCCCCCCCTCATGTCCCCAACAGTACATCCACACAAAACATCCTCACCAGCGATGTCTGCTGGGTCACCGGGGGTAGTGCGTAGATCGCAGTGTCCTCACAAACCTCCTGACAGACTGAATCTTTGATTGGATAGTTTCTTTTATTGTTAGATTGAATGTTGAATTTGCCATGTTTTTTTAGGTGTTTTTGTATTGGTAACCTGTTGCTAATGATACCAGTTTTTTCCCCGTTCTATATTTAGGGAATGTTGGATTTTAAAGGGGGAGAAGTGTTGTGATGTGAGTATTATTAAAAGTAAGTTCATACTAATCGGGGAGTTGTTGGTAGCAAGAGGCGGGATCCGGGGTTGGCGGGGTCTTTACTTCCGCTCTTTTTAATCCTGGTATGCATTGTATACAGTTCCTCCACCCATGCCGCACGAGGTACCTGGAAGCCTCTTTATTGTAAATATCATTTGCCGTCCCAGATAAAGATGCTCTATTGGACATCAAGTTGTTGTGTGGTCTTTTTGTAAAGTAGAAGTTACCACAGAACTGTTGTCTTGTGCCACCACCAAACCCTCATCACTAGGACAGCGAACAGTTCACCACCGAAACCTCATCACTAGGACAGCGAACCGTTCACCACCGAGACCTCATCACTAGGACAGCGAACCGTTCACCACCGAGGCCTCATCACTAGGACAGCGAACTCTTCACCACCGAGACCTCATCACTAGGACAGCGAACTCTTCACCACCAAGACCTCATCACTAGAACAGCGAACTTTTCACCACTGAGCCCTCATCACTAGGACAGCGAACTTTTCACCACCGAAACCTCATCACTAGGACAGCGAACCGTTCACCACCGAGACCTCATCACTAAGACAGCGAACCGTTCACCACCGAGACCTCATCACTAGGACAGCGAACTTTTCACCACTGAGCCCTCATCACTGGGACAGCGAACTTTTCACCACTGAGCCCTCATCACTAGGACAGCGAACTTTTCACCACCGAGACCGCATCACTAGGACAGCGAACTCTTCACCACCGAGCCCTCATCACTAGGACAGCGAACATTTCACCAATGAGGCCTCATCACTAGGACAGCGAACTTTTCACCACTGAGCCCTCATCACTAGGACAGCGAACAGTTCACCACCAAGACCTCATCACTGGGACAGCGAACTCTTCACCACTGAGCCCTCATCAATAGGACAGCGAACATTTCACCACCGAGCCCTCATCACTAGGACAGTGAACTTTTCACCACTGAGCCCTCATCACTAGGACAGCGAACTTTTCACCACCGAGCCCTCATCACTAGGACAGCGAATTTTTCACCACCGAGACCTCATCACTAGGACAGCGAACTGTTCACCACTGAGACCTCATCACTAGGACAGCGAACTCTTCAACACCGAGCCCTCATCACTAGGACAGCGAACTGTTCACCACCGAGACCTCATCACTAGGACAGCAAACTCTTCACCACCGAGACCTCATCACTAGGACGGCGAACTCTTCACCACCGAGCCTCCATCACTAGGACAGCGAACTTTTCACCACTGAGCCCTCATCACTAGGACAGCGAACTTTTCACCACCGAGCCCTCATCAGTAGGACAGTGAACCGTTCACCACAGAGCCCTCATCACTAGGACAGCGAACCATTCACCACCGAGCCCTCATCAATAGTACAGTGAACCGTTCACCACCGAGCCCTCGTCACTAGGACAGCGAACCGTTCACGACTGAGGCCTCGTCACTAGGACAGCGAACTTTTCACCACCGAGACCTCATCACTAGGACAGCGAACTCTTCACCACCGAGACCTCATCACTAGGACAGTGAAATCTTCACCACCGAGCCCGCATCACTAGAACAGCGAACTCTTCACCACTGAGCCCTCATCACTAGGACAGCGAACTCTTCATCACCGAGACCTCACTAGGACAGCGAACCGTTCACCACCAAGGCCTCATCACTGGACCAGTGAACTCTTCACCACCGAGACCTCATCACTAGAACAGCGAACTTTTCACCGCTGAGCCCTCATCACTGGGACAGCGAACTTTTCACCGCTGAGCCCTCATCACTAGGACAGCAAACTCTTCACCACCGAGACCTCATCACTAGGACAATGAACTGTTCACCACCGAGACCTCATCAATAGGACAATGAACTGTTCACCACCGAGACCTCATCACTAGGACAGCGAACTCATCACCACCGTGCCTCCATCACTAGGACAGCGAACTTTTCACCACTGAGCCCTCATCACTAGGACAGCGAACTCTTCACCACCGAGACCTCATTACTAGGACAGCGAACCGTTCACCACCGAGCCCTCATCACTGGGACAGCGAACCGTTCACCACCGAGGCGTCATCACTAGGACACCGAACTTTTCACCACCGAGCCCTCACCACTAGGACAGCGAACCGTTCACCACCGAGCCCTCATCACTAGGACAGCGAACCGTACACCACCGAGCCCTCATCAATAGGACAGCGAACCATTCACCACTGAGGCCTCGTCACTAGGACAGCGAACTTTACACCACCGAACCCTCATCACTAGGAAAGCAAACTTTTCACCACTGAGCCCTCATCACGAGGACAGTGAACTCTTCACCACCGAGACCTCATCACTAGGACAGCGAACTCTTCACCACCGAGACCTCATCACTAGGACAGCGAACTCTTCACAACCGAGCCCTCATCACTGGGACAGCGAACTCTTCAACACCGAGCCCTCATCACTGGGACAGCGAACTCTTCACCACCGAGAACTCATCACTAGGACAATGAACTGATCATCACCGAGACCTCATCACTAGGACAGCAAACTTTTCACCACTGAGCCCTCATCACTAGGACAGCGAACCGTTCACCACCGAGACCTCATCACTAGGACAGCGAACCATTCACCACCGAGCCCTCATCAATAGTACAGCGAACCGTTCACCACCGAGGCCTCATCACTAGGACAGCGAACTCTTCACCACCAAGACCTCATCACTAGAACAGCGAACTTTTCACCACTGAGCCCTCATCACTAGGACAGCGAACTTTTCACCACCGAAACCTCATCACTAGGACAGCGAACCGTTCACCACCGAGACCTCATCACTAAGACAGCGAACCGTTCACCACCGAGACCTCATCACTAGGACAGCGAACCGTTCACCACCGAGACCTCATCACTAGGACAGCGAACTTTTCACCACTGAGCCCTCATCACTGGGACAGCGAACTTTTCACCACTGAGCCCTCATCACTAGGACAGCGAACTTTTCACCACCGAGACCGCATCACTAGGACAGCGAACTCTTCACCACCGAGACCTCATCACTAGGACAGCGAACCGTTCACCACCGAGGCCTCATCACTAGGACAGCGAACTCTTCACCACCGAGACCTCATCACTAGAACAGCGAACTTTTCACCGCTGAGCCCTCATCACTGGGACAGCGAACTTTTCACCGCTGAGCCCTCATCACTAGGACAGCAAACTCTTCACCACCGAGACCTCATCACTAGGACAATGAACTGTTCACCACCGAGACCTCATCAATAGGACAATGAACTGTTCACCACCGAGACCTCATCACTAGGACAGCGAACTCATCACCACCGTGCCTCCATCACTAGGACAGCGAACTTTTCACCACTGAGCCCTCATCACTAGGACAGCGAACTCTTCACCACCGAGACCTCATTACTAGGACAGCGAACCGTTCACCACCGAGCCCTCATCACTGGGACAGCGAACCGTTCACCACCGAGGCGTCATCACTAGGACACCGAACTTTTCACCACCGAGCCCTCACCACTAGGACAGCGAACCGTTCACCACCGAGCCCTCATCACTAGGACAGCGAACCGTACACCACCGAGCCCTCATCAATAGGACAGCGAACCATTCACCACTGAGGCCTCGTCACTAGGACAGCGAACTTTACACCACCGAACCCTCATCACTAGGAAAGCAAACTTTTCACCACTGAGCCCTCATCACGAGGACAGTGAACTCTTCACCACCGAGACCTCATCACTAGGACAGCGAACTCTTCACCACCGAGACCTCATCACTAGGACAGCGAACTCTTCACAACCGAGCCCTCATCACTGGGACAGCGAACTCTTCAACACCGAGCCCTCATCACTGGGACAGCGAACTCTTCACCACCGAGAACTCATCACTAGGACAATGAACTGATCATCACCGAGACCTCATCACTAGGACAGCAAACTTTTCACCACTGAGCCCTCATCACTAGGACAGCGAACCGTTCACCACCGAGACCTCATCACTAGGACAGCGAACCATTCACCACCGAGCCCTCATCAATAGTACAGCGAACCGTTCACCACCGAGGCCTCATCACTAGGACAGCGAACTCTTCACCACCAAGACCTCATCACTAGAACAGCGAACTTTTCACCACTGAGCCCTCATCACTAGGACAGCGAACTTTTCACCACCGAAACCTCATCACTAGGACAGCGAACCGTTCACCACCGAGACCTCATCACTAAGACAGCGAACCGTTCACCACCGAGACCTCATCACTAGGACAGCGAACCGTTCACCACCGAGACCTCATCACTAGGACAGCGAACTTTTCACCACTGAGCCCTCATCACTGGGACAGCGAACTTTTCACCACTGAGCCCTCATCACTAGGACAGCGAACTTTTCACCACCGAGACCGCATCACTAGGACAGCGAACTCTTCACCACCGAGCCCTCATCACTAGGACAGCGAACATTTCACCAATGAGGCCTCATCACTAGGACAGCGAACTTTTCACCACTGAGCCCTCATCACTAGGACAGCGAACAGTTCACCACCAAGACCTCATCACTGGGACAGCGAACTCTTCACCACTGAGCCCTCATCAATAGGACAGCGAACATTTCACCACCGAGCCCTCATCACTAGGACAGTGAACTTTTCACCACTGAGCCCTCATCACTAGGACAGCGAACTTTTCACCACCGAGCCCTCATCACTAGGACAGCGAATTTTTCACCACCGAGACCTCATCACTAGGACAGCGAACTGTTCACCACCGAGACCTCATCACTAGGACAGCGAACTCTTCAACACCGAGCCCTCATCACTAGGACAGCGAACTGTTCACCACCGAGACCTCATCACTAGGACAGCAAACTCTTCACCACCGAGACCTCATCACTAGGACGGCGAACTCTTCACCACCGAGCCTCCATCACTAGGACAGCGAACCGTTCACGACTGAGGCCTCGTCACTAGGACAGCGAACTTTTCACCACCGAGACCTCATCACTAGGACAGCGAACTCTTCACCACCGAGACCTCATCACTAGGACAGTGAAATCTTCACCACCGAGCCCGCATCACTAGAACAGCGAACTCTTCACCACTGAGCCCTCATCACTAGGACAGCGAACTCTTCATCACCGAGACCTCACTAGGACAGCGAACCGTTCACCACCAAGGCCTCATCACTGGACCAGTGAACTCTTCACCACCGAGACCTCATCACTAGAACAGCGAACTTTTCACCGCTGAGCCCTCATCACTGGGACAGCGAACTTTTCACCGCTGAGCCCTCATCACTAGGACAGCAAACTCTTCACCACCGAGACCTCATCACTAGGACAATGAACTGTTCACCACCGAGACCTCATCAATAGGACAATGAACTGTTCACCACCGAGACCTCATCACTAGGACAGCGAACTCGTCACCACCGTGCCTCCATCACTAGGACAGCGAACTTTTCACCACTGAGCCCTCATCACTAGGACAGCGAACTCTTCACCACCGAGACCTCATTACTAGGACAGCGAACCGTTCACCACCGAGCCCTCATCACTGGGACAGCGAACCGTTCACCACCGAGGCGTCATCACTAGGACACCGAACTTTTCACCACCGAGCCCTCACCACTAGGACAGCGAACCGTTCACCACCGAGCCCTCATCACTAGGACAGCGAACCGTACACCACCGAGCCCTCATCAATAGGACAGCGAACCATTCACCACTGAGGCCTCGTCACTAGGACAGCGAACTTTACACCACCGAACCCTCATCACTAGGAAAGCAAACTTTTCACCACTGAGCCCTCATCACGAGGACAGTGAACTCTTCACCACCGAGACCTCATCACTAGGACAGCGAACTCTTCACCACCGAGACCTCATCACTAGGACAGCGAACTCTTCACAACCGAGCCCTCATCACTGGGACAGCGAACTCTTCAACACCGAGCCCTCATCACTGGGACAGCGAACTCTTCACCACCGAGAACTCATCACTAGGACAATGAACTGATCATCACCAAGACCTCATCACTAGGACAGCAAACTTTTCACCACTGAGCCCTCATCACTAGGACAGCGAACCGTTCACCACCGAGCCCTCATCACTAGGACAGCGAACCATTCACCACCGAGCCCTCATCAATAGTACAGTGAACCGTTCACCACCGAGCCCTCATCAATAGGACAGCGAACCATTCACCACTGAGGCCTCGTCACTAGGACAGCGAACTTTACACCACCGAACCCTCATCACTAGGAAAGCAAACTTTTCACCACTGAGCCCTCATCACGAGGACAGTGAACTCTTCACCACCGAGACCTCATCACTAGGACAGCGAACTCTTCACCACCGAGACCTCATCACTAGGACAGCGAACTCTTCACAACCGAGCCCTCATCACTGGGACAGCGAACTCTTCAACACCGAGCCCTCATCACTGGGACAGCGAACTCTTCACCACCGAGAACTCATCACTAGGACAATGAACTGATCATCACCGAGACCTCATCACTAGGACAGCAAACTTTTCACCACTGAGCCCTCATCACTAGGACAGCGAACCGATCACCACCGAGCCCTCATCACTAGGACAGCGAACCATTCACCACCGAGCCCTCATCAATAGTACAGTGAACCGTTCACCACCGAGCCCTCGTCACTAGGACAGCGAACCGTTCACGACTGAGGCCTAGTCACTAGGACAGCGAACTTTTCACCACCGAGACCTCATCACTAGGACAGCGAACTCTTCACCACCGAGACCTCATCACTAGGACAGTGAAATCTTCACCACCGAGACCACATCACAAGGACAATGAACTGTTCACCACTGAGACCTCATCACTGCGACAGTGAACTCTTCAACACTGAGCCCTCATCACTAGGACAGCGAACTTTACACCACCGAACCCTCATCACTACAACAGCGAACGTTTCACCGCTGAGCCCTCATCACTGGGACAGCGAACTGTTCACCGCTGAGCCCTCATCACTAGGACAGCAAACTCTTCACCACCGAGCACTCATCACTAGGACAATGAACTGTTCACCACCGAGACCTCATCAATAGGACAATGAACTGTTCACCACCGAGACCTCATCACTAGGACAGCGAACTCGTCACCACCGTGCCTCCATCACTAGGACAGCGAACTTTTCACCACTGAGCCCTCATCACTAGGACAGCGAACTCTTCACCACCGAGACCTCATTACTAGGACAGCGAACCGTTCACCACCGAGCCCTCATCACTGGGACAGCGAACCGTTCACCACCGAGGCGTCATCACTAGGACACCGAACTTTTCACCACCGAGCCCTCACCACTAGGACAGCGAACCGTTCACCACCGAGCCCTCATCACTAGGACAGCGAACCGTACACCACCGAGCCCTCATCAATAGGACAGCGAACCATTCACCACTGAGGCCTCGTCAATAGGACAGTGAACTTTTCACCACCGGGGCCTCATCACTAGAACAGCGAACCGTTCACCACCAAGGCCTCATCACTAGGCCAGCGAACTTTTCACCACAGAGCCCTCATCACTACGACAGCGAACTTTTCACCACCGAGTCCTCATCACTAGGACAGAGAACTCTTCAGCACCGAGAACTCATCACTAGGACAGCGAACTCTTCACCAACGAGACCTCATCACTAGGACAGCAAACTCTTCACCACCGAGCCCTCATCACTAGGACAGCGAACTCTTCACCACCGAGACCTCATCACTAGGACAATGAACTGTTCACAACCGAGACCTCATCACTAGGACAGCGAACTTTTCACCACTGAGCCCTTATCACTACGACAGCGAACCGTTCACCACCGAGACCTCATCACTAGGACAGCGAATTCTTCACCACTGAGCCCTCATCACTAGGACAGCGAACTTTACACCACCGAACCCTCATTACTAGGACAGCAAACTTTTCACGACTGAGCCCTCATCACGAGGACAGTGAACTCTTCAGCACCGAGACCTCATCACTAGGACAGCGAACTCTTCACTACCGAGCCCTCATCACTGGGACAGCGAAATCTTCACCACCGAGCCCTCATCACTGGGACAGCGAACTCTTCACCACCGAGACCTCATCACTAGGACAGCGAACTCTTCACTACCGAGCCCTCATCACTGGGACAGCGAACTCTTCACCACCGAGCCCTCATCACTGGGACAGCGAACTCTTCACCACCGAGACCTCATCACTAGGACAATGAACTGATCATCACCGAGACCTCATCACTAGGACAGCAAACTTTTCACCACTGAGCCCTCATCACTAGGACAGCGAACCGTTCACCACCGAGACCTCATCACTAGGACAGCGAATTCTTCACCACCGAGCCCTCATCACTAGGACAGCGAACTCTTCACCAGCGAGCCCTCATCACTAGGACAGTGAACTCCTCACCACCGAGACCACATCACTAGGACAGCAAACTTTTCACCACTGAGCCCTCATCACTAGGACAGCGAACCATTCACAACCGAGCCCTCATCACTAGGACAGCAAACTGTTCACCACTGAGCCCTCATCACTAGGACAGCGAACTCTTCACCACCGAGACCTCATCACTAGGACAATGAACTGTTCACCATCGAGCCCTCATCACTGGGACAGCGAGCTTCTCACCACTGAGCCCTCATCACTAGTACAGTGAACGTTTCACCACCGAGACCACATCACTAGGACAGAGGACTTTTATCCACCGAGACCTCCTCACTAGGACAGCGAAATTTTCACCACCGAGACCTCATCACTAGGACAGCGAAATCTTCACCACCGAGCCCTCATCACTAGAACAATGAACTCTTCACCATCGAGAATTCATCACGAGGTCAATGAACTGTTCACCACCGAGACCTCATCACTAGGACAGCGAACTCATCACCACCGAGGCGTCATCACTAGGACAGCGAACTTTTCACCACCGCGGCCTCATCACTAGAACAGCGAACCGTTCACCACCGAGGCCTCATCACTAGGCCAGCGAACTTTTCACCACAAAGCCCTCATCACTAGGACAGCGAACTTTTCACCACCGAGACCTCATCACTAGGACAGAGAACTCTTCAGCACCGAGAACTCATCACTAGGACAGCGAACTCTTCACCACCGAGAACTCATCACTAGGACAGCAAACTCTTCACCACCAAGCCCTCATCACTAGGACAGCGAACTCTTCACCACCGAGACCTCATCACTAGGACAATGAACTGTTCACAACCGAGACCTCATCACTAGGACAGCGAACGTTTCATCACTGAGCCCTTATCACTACGACAGCGAACCGTTCACCACCGAGACCTCATCACTAGGACAGCGAATTCTTCACCACTGAGCCCTCATCACTAGGACAGCGAACTTTACACCACCGAACCCTCATCACTAGGACAGCAAACTCTTCACCACCGAGCACTCATCACTAGGACAATGAACTGTTCACCACCGAGACCTCATCAATAGGACAATGAACTGTTCACCACTGAGACCTCATCACTGCGACAGTGAACTCTTCAACACTGAGCCCTCATCACTAGGACAGCGAACTTTACACCACCGAACCCTCATCACTACAACAGCGAACGTTTCACCGCTGAGCCCTCATCACTGGGACAGCGAACTGTTCACCGCTGAGCCCTCATCACTAGGACAGCAAACTCTTCACCACCGAGCACTCATCACTAGGACAATGAACTGTTCACAACCGAGACCTCATCAATAGGACAATGAACTGTTCACCACCGAGACCTCATCACTAGGACAGCGAACTCGTCACCACCGTGCCTCCATCACTAGGACAGCAAACTTTTCACCACTGAGCCCTCATCACTAGGACAGCGAACTCTTCACCACCGAGACCTCATCACTGGGACAGCGAACCGTTCACCACCGAGGCGTCATCACTAGGACACCGAACTTTTCACCACCGAGCCCTCACCACTAGGACAGCGAACCGTTCACCACCGAGCCCTCATCACTAGGACAGCGAACCGTACACCACCGAGCCCTCATCAATAGGACAGCGAACCATTCACCACTGAGGCCTCGTCAATAGGACAGTGAACTTTTCACCACCGGGGCCTCATCACTAGAACAGCGAACCGTTCACCACCGAGGCCTCATCACTAAGCCAGCGAACTTTTCACCACAGAGCCCTCATCACTAGGACAGCGAACTTTTCACCACCGAGACCTCATCACTAGGACAGAGAACTCTTCAGCACCGAGAACTCATCACTAGGACAGCGAACTCTTCACCACCGAGACCTCATCACTAGGACAGCAAACTCTTCACCACTGAGCCCTCATCACTAGGACAGCGAACTCTTCACCACCGAGACCTCATCACTAGGACAATGAACTGTTCACAACCGAGACCTCATCACTAGGACAGCGAACTTTTCACCACTGAGCCCTTATCACTACGACAGCGAACCGTTCACCACCGAGACCTCATCACTAGGACAGCGAATTCTTCACCACTGAGCCCTCATCACTAGGACAGCGAACTTTACACCACCGAACCCTCATTACTAGGACAGCAAACTTTTCACCACTGAGCCCTTATCACTACGACAGCGAACCGTTCACCACCGAGACCTCATCACTAGGACAGCGAACTCTTCACTACCGAGCCCTCATCACTGGGACAGCGAAATCTTCACCACCGAGCCCTCATCACTGGGACAGCGAACTCTTCACCACCGAGACCTCATCACTAGGACAGCGAACTCTTCACTACCGAGCCCTTATCACTGGGACAGCGAACTCTTCACCACCGAGCCCTCATCACTGGGACAGCGAACTCTTCACCACCGAGACCTCATCACTAGGACAATGAACTGATCATCACCGAGACCTCATCACTAGGACAGCAAACTTTTCACCACTGAGCCCTCATCACTAGGACAGCGAACCGTTCACCACCGAGACCTCATCACTAGGACAGCGAATTCTTCACCACCGAGCCCTCATCACTAGGACAGCGAACTCTTCACCAGCGAGCCCTCATCACTAGGACAGTGAACTCCTCACCACCGAGACCACATCACTAGGACAGCAAACTTTTCACCACTGATCCCTCATCACTAGGACAGCGAACCATTCACAACCGAGCCCTCATCACTAGGACAGCAAACTGTTCACCACTGAGCCCTCATCACTAGGACAGCGAACTCTTCACCACCGAGACCTCATCACTAGGACAATGAACTGTTCACCATCGAGCCCTCATCACTGGGACAGCGAGCTTCTCACCACTGAGCCCTCATCACTAGTACAGCGAACGTTTCACCACCGAGACCACATCACTAGGACAGAGGACTTTTATCCACCGAGACCTCCTCACTAGGACAGCGAAATTTTCACCACCGAGACCTCATCACTAGGACAGCGAAATCTTCACCACCGAGCCCTCATCACTAGAACAATGAACTCTTCACCATCGAGAATTCATCACGAGGTCAATGAACTGTTCACCACCGAGACCTCATCACTAGGACAGCAAACTCTTCACCACCGAGACCTCATCACTAGGACAATGAACTGTTCACCACCGAGACCTCATCAATAGGACAATGAACTGTTCACCACCGAGACCTCATCACTAGGACAGCGAACTCGTCACCACCGTGCCTCCATCACTAGGACAGCGAACTTTTCACCACTGAGCCCTCATCACTAGGACAGCGAACTCTTCACCACCGAGACCTCATTACTAGGACAGCGAACCGTTCACCACCGAGCCCTCATCACTGGGACAGCGAACCGTTCACCACCGAGGCGTCATCACTAGGACACCGAACTTTTCACCACCGAGCCCTCACCACTAGGACAGCGAACCGTTCACCACCGAGCCCTCATCACTAGGACAGCGAACCGTACACCACCGAGCCCTCATCAATAGGACAGCGAACCATTCACCACTGAGGCCTCGTCACTAGGACAGCGAACTTTACACCACCGAACCCTCATCACTAGGAAAGCAAACTTTTCACCACTGAGCCCTCATCACGAGGACAGTGAACTCTTCACCACCGAGACCTCATTACTAGGACAGCGAACTCTTCACCACCGAGACCTCATCACTAGGACAGCGAACTCTTCACAACCGAGCCCTCATCACTGGGACAGCGAACTCTTCAACACCGAGCCCTCATCACTGGGACAGCGAACTCTTCACCACCGAGAACTCATCACTAGGACAATGAACTGATCATCACCAAGACCTCATCACTAGGACAGCAAACTTTTCACCACTGAGCCCTCATCACTAGGACAGCGAACCGTTCACCACCGAGCCCTCATCACTAGGACAGCGAACCATTCACCACCGAGCCCTCATCAATAGTACAGTGAACCGTTCACCACCGAGCCCTCATCAATAGGACAGCGAACCATTCACCACTGAGGCCTCGTCACTAGGACAGCGAACTTTACACCACCGAACCCTCATCACTAGGAAAGCAAACTTTTCACCACTGAGCCCTCATCACGAGGACAGTGAACTCTTCACCACCGAGACCTCATCACTAGGACAGCGAACTCTTCACCACCGAGACCTCATCACTAGGACAGCGAACTCTTCACAACCGAGCCCTCATCACTGGGACAGCGAACTCTTCAACACCGAGCCCTCATCACTGGGACAGCGAACTCTTCACCACCGAGAACTCATCACTAGGACAATGAACTGATCATCACCGAGACCTCATCACTAGGACAGCAAACTTTTCACCACTGAGCCCTCATCACTAGGACAGCGAACCGATCACCACCGAGCCCTCATCACTAGGACAGCGAACCATTCACCACCGAGCCCTCATCAATAGTACAGTGAACCGTTCACCACCGAGCCCTCGTCACTAGGACAGCGAACCGTTCACGACTGAGGCCTAGTCACTAGGACAGCGAACTTTTCACCACCGAGACCTCATCACTAGGACAGCGAACTCTTCACCACCGAGACCTCATCACTAGGACAGTGAAATCTTCACCACCGAGACCACATCACAAGGACAATGAACTGTTCACCACTGAGACCTCATCACTGCGACAGTGAACTCTTCAACACTGAGCCCTCATCACTAGGACAGCGAACTTTACACCACCGAACCCTCATCACTACAACAGCGAACGTTTCACCGCTGAGCCCTCATCACTGGGACAGCGAACTGTTCACCGCTGAGCCCTCATCACTAGGACAGCAAACTCTTCACCACCGAGCACTCATCACTAGGACAATGAACTGTTCACCACCGAGACCTCATCAATAGGACAATGAACTGTTCACCACCGAGACCTCATCACTAGGACAGCGAACTCGTCACCACCGTGCCTCCATCACTAGGACAGCGAACTTTTCACCACTGAGCCCTCATCACTAGGACAGCGAACTCTTCACCACCGAGACCTCATTACTAGGACAGCGAACCGTTCACCACCGAGCCCTCATCACTGGGACAGCGAACCGTTCACCACCGAGGCGTCATCACTAGGACACCGAACTTTTCACCACCGAGCCCTCACCACTAGGACAGCGAACCGTTCACCACCGAGCCCTCATCACTAGGACAGCGAACCGTACACCACCGAGCCCTCATCAATAGGACAGCGAACCATTCACCACTGAGGCCTCGTCAATAGGACAGTGAACTTTTCACCACCGGGGCCTCATCACTAGAACAGCGAACCGTTCACCACCAAGGCCTCATCACTAGGCCAGCGAACTTTTCACCACAGAGCCCTCATCACTACGACAGCGAACTTTTCACCACCGAGTCCTCATCACTAGGACAGAGAACTCTTCAGCACCGAGAACTCATCACTAGGACAGCGAACTCTTCACCAACGAGACCTCATCACTAGGACAGCAAACTCTTCACCACCGAGCCCTCATCACTAGGACAGCGAACTCTTCACCACCGAGACCTCATCACTAGGACAATGAACTGTTCACAACCGAGACCTCATCACTAGGACAGCGAACTTTTCACCACTGAGCCCTTATCACTACGACAGCGAACCGTTCACCACCGAGACCTCATCACTAGGACAGCGAATTCTTCACCACTGAGCCCTCATCACTAGGACAGCGAACTTTACACCACCGAACCCTCATTACTAGGACAGCAAACTTTTCACGACTGAGCCCTCATCACGAGGACAGTGAACTCTTCAGCACCGAGACCTCATCACTAGGACAGCGAACTCTTCACTACCGAGCCCTCATCACTGGGACAGCGAAATCTTCACCACCGAGCCCTCATCACTGGGACAGCGAACTCTTCACCACCGAGACCTCATCACTAGGACAGCGAACTCTTCACTACCGAGCCCTCATCACTGGGACAGCGAACTCTTCACCACCGAGCCCTCATCACTGGGACAGCGAACTCTTCACCACCGAGACCTCATCACTAGGACAATGAACTGATCATCACCGAGACCTCATCACTAGGACAGCAAACTTTTCACCACTGAGCCCTCATCACTAGGACAGCGAACCGTTCACCACCGAGACCTCATCACTAGGACAGCGAATTCTTCACCACCGAGCCCTCATCACTAGGACAGCGAACTCTTCACCAGCGAGCCCTCATCACTAGGACAGTGAACTCCTCACCACCGAGACCACATCACTAGGACAGCAAACTTTTCACCACTGAGCCCTCATCACTAGGACAGCGAACCATTCACAACCGAGCCCTCATCACTAGGACAGCAAACTGTTCACCACTGAGCCCTCATCACTAGGACAGCGAACTCTTCACCACCGAGACCTCATCACTAGGACAATGAACTGTTCACCATCGAGCCCTCATCACTGGGACAGCGAGCTTCTCACCACTGAGCCCTCATCACTAGTACAGCGAACGTTTCACCACCGAGACCACATCACTAGGACAGAGGACTTTTATCCACCGAGACCTCCTCACTAGGACAGCGAAATTTTCACCACCGAGACCTCATCACTAGGACAGCGAAATCTTCACCACCGAGCCCTCATCACTAGAACAATGAACTCTTCACCATCGAGAATTCATCACGAGGTCAATGAACTGTTCACCACCGAGACCTCATCACTAGGACAGCGAACTCATCACCACCGAGGCGTCATCACTAGGACAGCGAACTTTTCACCACCGCGGCCTCATCACTAGAACAGCGAACCGTTCACCACCGAGGCCTCATCACTAGGCCAGCGAACTTTTCACCACAAAGCCCTCATCACTAGGACAGCGAACTTTTCACCACCGAGACCTCATCACTAGGACAGAGAACTCTTCAGCACCGAGAACTCATCACTAGGACAGCGAACTCTTCACCACCGAGAACTCATCACTAGGACAGCAAACTCTTCACCACCAAGCCCTCATCACTAGGACAGCGAACTCTTCACCACCGAGACCTCATCACTAGGACAATGAACTGTTCACAACCGAGACCTCATCACTAGGACAGCGAACGTTTCATCACTGAGCCCTTATCACTACGACAGCGAACCGTTCACCACCGAGACCTCATCACTAGGACAGCGAATTCTTCACCACTGAGCCCTCATCACTAGGACAGCGAACTTTACACCACCGAACCCTCATCACTAGGACAGCAAACTCTTCACCACCGAGCACTCATCACTAGGACAATGAACTGTTCACCACCGAGACCTCATCAATAGGACAATGAACTGTTCACCACTGAGACCTCATCACTGCGACAGTGAACTCTTCAACACTGAGCCCTCATCACTAGGACAGCGAACTTTACACCACCGAACCCTCATCACTACAACAGCGAACGTTTCACCGCTGAGCCCTCATCACTGGGACAGCGAACTGTTCACCGCTGAGCCCTCATCACTAGGACAGCAAACTCTTCACCACCGAGCACTCATCACTAGGACAATGAACTGTTCACAACCGAGACCTCATCAATAGGACAATGAACTGTTCACCACCGAGACCTCATCACTAGGACTGCGAACTCGTCACCACCGTGCCTCCATCACTAGGACAGCAAACTTTTCACCACTGAGCCCTCATCACTAGGACAGCGAACTCTTCACCACCGAGACCTCATCACTGGGACAGCGAACCGTTCACCACCGAGGCGTCATCACTAGGACACCGAACTTTTCACCACCGAGCCCTCACCACTAGGACAGCGAACCGTTCACCACCGAGCCCTCATCACTAGGACAGCGAACCGTACACCACCGAGCCCTCATCAATAGGACAGCGAACCATTCACCACTGAGGCCTCGTCAATAGGACAGTGAACTTTTCACCACCGGGGCCTCATCACTAGAACAGCGAACCGTTCACCACCGAGGCCTCATCACTAAGCCAGCGAACTTTTCACCACAGAGCCCTCATCACTAGGACAGCGAACTTTTCACCACCGAGACCTCATCACTAGGACAGAGAACTCTTCAGCACCGAGAACTCATCACTAGGACAGCGAACTCTTCACCACCGAGACCTCATCACTAGGACAGCAAACTCTTCACCACTGAGCCCTCATCACTAGGACAGCGAACTCTTCACCACCGAGACCTCATCACTAGGACAATGAACTGTTCACAACCGAGACCTCATCACTAGGACAGCGAACTTTTCACCACTGAGCCCTTATCACTACGACAGCGAACCGTTCACCACCGAGACCTCATCACTAGGACAGCGAATTCTTCACCACTGAGCCCTCATCACTAGGACAGCGAACTTTACACCACCGAACCCTCATTACTAGGACAGCAAACTTTTCACCACTGAGCCCTTATCACTACGACAGCGAACCGTTCACCACCGAGACCTCATCACTAGGACAGCGAACTCTTCACTACCGAGCCCTCATCACTGGGACAGCGAAATCTTCACCACCGAGCCCTCATCACTGGGACAGCGAACTCTTCACCACCGAGACCTCATCACTAGGACAGCGAACTCTTCACTACCGAGCCCTCATCACTGGGACAGCGAACTCTTCACCACCGAGCCCTCATCACTGGGACAGCGAACTCTTCACCACCGAGACCTCATCACTAGGACAATGAACTGATCATCACCGAGACCTCATCACTAGGACAGCAAACTTTTCACCACTGAGCCCTCATCACTAGGACAGCGAACCGTTCACCACCGAGACCTCATCACTAGGACAGCGAATTCTTCACCACCGAGCCCTCATCACTAGGACAGCGAACTCTTCACCAGCGAGCCCTCATCACTAGGACAGTGAACTCCTCACCACCGAGACCACATCACTAGGACAGCAAACTTTTCACCACTGATCCCTCATCACTAGGACAGCGAACCATTCACAACCGAGCCCTCATCACTAGGACAGCAAACTGTTCACCACTGAGCCCTCATCACTAGGACAGCGAACTCTTCACCACCGAGACCTCATCACTAGGACAATGAACTGTTCACCATCGAGCCCTCATCACTGGGACAGCGAGCTTCTCACCACTGAGCCCTCATCACTAGTACAGCGAACGTTTCACCACCGAGACCACATCACTAGGACAGAGGACTTTTATCCACCGAGACCTCCTCACTAGGACAGCGAAATTTTCACCACCGAGACCTCATCACTAGGACAGCGAAATCTTCACCACCGAGCCCTCATCACTAGAACAATGAACTCTTCACCATCGAGAATTCATCACGAGGTCAATGAACTGTTCACCACCGAGACCTCATCACTAGGACAGCGAAATCATCACCACCGAGGCGTCATCACTAGGACAGCGAACTTTTCACCACCGCGGCCTCATCACTAGAACAGCAAACCGTTCACCACCGAGGCCTCATCACTAGGACAGCGAACTCTTCACCAGCGAGCCCTCATCACTAGGACAGTGAACTCCTCACCACCGAGACCACATCACTAGGACAGCAAACTTTTCACCACTGATCCCTCATCACTAGGACAGCGAACCATTCACAACCGAGCCCTCATCACTAGGACAGCAAACTGTTCACCACTGAGCCCTCATCACTAGGACAGCGAACTCTTCACCACCGAGACCTCATCACTAGGACAATGAACTGTTCACCATCGAGCCCTCATCACTGGGACAGCGAGCTTCTCACCACTGAGCCCTCATCACTAGTACAGCGAACGTTTCACCACCGAGACCACATCACTAGGACAGAGGACTTTTATCCACCGAGACCTCCTCACTAGGACAGCGAAATTTTCACCACCGAGACCTCATCACTAGGACAGCGAAATCTTCACCACCGAGCCCTCATCACTAGAACAATGAACTCTTCACCATCGAGAATTCATCACGAGGTCAATGAACTGTTCACCACCGAGACCTCATCACTAGGACAGCGAAATCATCACCACCGAGGCGTCATCACTAGGACAGCGAACTTTTCACCACCGCGGCCTCATCACTAGAACAGCGAACCGTTCACCACCGAGGCCTCATCACTAGGACAGCGAACTTTTCACCACCGAGACCTCATCACTAGGACAGAGAACTCTTCAGCACCGAGAACTCATCACTAGGACAGCGAACTCTTCACCACCGAGACCTCATCACTAGGACAGCAAACTCTTCACCACCAAGCCCTCATCACTAGGACAGCGAATTCTTCACCACCGAGACCTCATCACTAGGACAATGAACTGTTCACCACCGAGACCTCATCACTAGGACAGCGAACGTTTCATCACTGAGCCCTTATCACTACGACAGCGAACCGTTCACCACCGAGACCTCATCACTAGGACAGCGAATTCTTCACCACTGAGCCCTCATCACTAGGACAGCGAACTTTACACCACCGAACCCTCATCACTAGGACAGCAAACTTTTCACCACTGAGCCCTCATCACGAGGACAGTGAACTCTTCACCACCGAGACCTCATCACTAGGACAGCAAACTCTTCACCACCGAGCACTCATCACTAGGACAATGAACTGTTCACCACCGAGACCTCATCAATAGGACAATGAACTGTTCACCACCGAGACCTCATCACTAGGACAGCGAACTCGTCACCACCGTGCCTCCATCACTAGGACAGCGAACTTTTCACCACTGAGCCCTCATCACTAGGACAGCGAACTCTTCACCACCGAGACCTCATTACTAGGACAGCGAACCGTTCACCACCGAGCCCTCATCACTGGGACAGCGAACCGTTCACCACCGAGGCGTCATCACCAGGACACCGAACTTTTCACCACCGAGCCCTCACCACTAGGACAGCGAACCGTTCACCACCGAGCCCTCATCACTAGGACAGCGAACCGTACACCACCGAGCCCTCATCAATAGGACAGCGAACCATTCACCACTGAGGCCTCGTCAATAGGACAGTGAACTTTTCACCACCGGGGCCTCATCACTAGAACAGCGAACCGTTCACCACCAAGGCCTCATCACTAGGCCAGCGAACTTTTCACCACAGAGCCCTCATCACTACGACAGCGAACTTTTCACCACCGAGTCCTCATCACTAGGACAGAGAACTCTTCAGCACCGAGAACTCATCACTAGGACAGCGAACTCTTCACCAACGAGACCTCATCACTAGGACAGCAAACTCTTCACCACCGAGCCCTCATCACTAGGACAGCGAACTCTTCACCACCGAGACCTCATCACTAGGACAATGAACTGTTCACAACCGAGACCTCATCACTAGGACAGCGAACTTTTCACCACTGAGCCCTTATCACTACGACAGCGAACCGTTCACCACCGAGACCTCATCACTAGGACAGCGAATTCTTCACCACTGAGCCCTCATCACTAGGACAGCGAACTTTACACCACCGAACCCTCATTACTAGGACAGCAAACTTTTCACGACTGAGCCCTCATCACGAGGACAGTGAACTCTTCAGCACCGAGACCTCATCACTAGGACAGCGAACTCTTCACTACCGAGCCCTCATCACTGGGACAGCGAAATCTTCACCACCGAGCCCTCATCACTGGGACAGCGAACTCTTCACCACCGAGACCTCATCACTAGGACAGCGAACTCTTCACTACCGAGCCCTCATCACTGGGACAGCGAACTCTTCACCACCGAGCCCTCATCACTGGGACAGCGAACTCTTCACCACCGAGACCTCATCACTAGGACAATGAACTGATCATCACCGAGACCTCATCACTAGGACAGCAAACTTTTCACCACTGAGCCCTCATCACTAGGACAGCGAACCGTTCACCACCGAGACCTCATCACTAGGACAGCGAATTCTTCACCACCGAGCCCTCATCACTAGGACAGCGAACTCTTCACCAGCGAGCCCTCATCACTAGGACAGTGAACTCCTCACCACCGAGACCACATCACTAGGACAGCAAACTTTTCACCACTGAGCCCTCATCACTAGGACAGCGAACCATTCACAACCGAGCCCTCATCACTAGGACAGCAAACTGTTCACCACTGAGCCCTCATCACTAGGACAGCGAACTCTTCACCACCGAGACCTCATCACTAGGACAATGAACTGTTCACCATCGAGCCCTCATCACTGGGACAGCGAGCTTCTCACCACTGAGCCCTCATCACTAGTACAGCGAACGTTTCACCACCGAGACCACATCACTAGGACAGAGGACTTTTATCCACCGAGACCTCCTCACTAGGACAGCGAAATTTTCACCACCGAGACCTCATCACTAGGACAGCGAACTTTTCACCACCGAGACCTCATCACTAGGACAGAGAACTCTTCAGCACCGAGAACTCATCACTAGGACAGCGAACTCTTCACCACCGAGAACTCATCACTAGGACAGCGAACTCTTCACCACCGAGACCTCATCACTAGGACAATGAACTGTTCACCACCGAGACCTCATCACTAGGACAGCGAACTCATCACCACCGAGGCGTCATCACTAGGACAGCGAACTTTTCACCACCGCGGCCTCATCACTAGAACAGCGAACCGTTCACCACCGAGGCCTCATCACTAGGCCAGCGAACTTTTCACCACAAAGCCCTCATCACTAGGACAGCGAACTTTTCACCACCGAGACCTCATCACTAGGACAGAGAACTCTTCAGCACCGAGAACTCATCACTAGGACAGCGAACTCTTCACCACCGAGAACTCATCACTAGGACAGCAAACTCTTCACCACCAAGCCCTCATCACTAGGACAGCGAACTTTTCACCACCGAGACCTCATCACTAGGACAGCAAACTCTTCACCACCGAGCACTCATCACTAGGACAATGAACTGTTCACCACCGAGACCTCATCAATAGGACAATGAACTGTTCACCACCGAGACCTCATCACTAGGACAGCGAACTCGTCACCACCGTGCCTCCATCACTAGGACAGCGAACTTTTCACCACTGAGCCCTCATCACTAGGACAGCGAACTCTTCACCACCGAGACCTCATTACTAGGACAGCGAACCGTTCACCACCGAGCCCTCATCACTGGGACAGCGAACCGTTCACCACCGAGGCGTCATCACCAGGACACCGAACTTTTCACCACCGAGCCCTCACCACTAGGACAGCGAACCGTTCACCACCGAGCCCTCATCACTAGGACAGCGAACCGTACACCACCGAGCCCTCATCAATAGGACAGCGAACCATTCACCACTGAGGCCTCGTCAATAGGACAGTGAACTTTTCACCACCGGGGCCTCATCACTAGAACAGCGAACCGTTCACCACCAAGGCCTCATCACTAGGCCAGCGAACTTTTCACCACAGAGCCCTCATCACTACGACAGCGAACTTTTCACCACCGAGTCCTCATCACTAGGACAGAGAACTCTTCAGCACCGAGAACTCATCACTAGGACAGCGAACTCTTCACCAACGAGACCTCATCACTAGGACAGCAAACTCTTCACCACCGAGCCCTCATCACTAGGACAGCGAACTCTTCACCACCGAGACCTCATCACTAGGACAATGAACTGTTCACAACCGAGACCTCATCACTAGGACAGCGAACTTTTCACCACTGAGCCCTTATCACTACGACAGCGAACCGTTCACCACCGAGACCTCATCACTAGGACAGCGAATTCTTCACCACTGAGCCCTCATCACTAGGACAGCGAACTTTACACCACCGAACCCTCATTACTAGGACAGCAAACTTTTCACGACTGAGCCCTCATCACGAGGACAGTGAACTCTTCAGCACCGAGACCTCATCACTAGGACAGCGAACTCTTCACTACCGAGCCCTCATCACTGGGACAGCGAAATCTTCACCACCGAGCCCTCATCACTGGGACAGCGAACTCTTCACCACCGAGACCTCATCACTAGGACAGCGAACTCTTCACTACCGAGCCCTCATCACTGGGACAGCGAACTCTTCACCACCGAGCCCTCATCACTGGGACAGCGAACTCTTCACCACCGAGACCTCATCACTAGGACAATGAACTGATCATCACCGAGACCTCATCACTAGGACAGCAAACTTTTCACCACTGAGCCCTCATCACTAGGACAGCGAACCGTTCACCACCGAGACCTCATCACTAGGACAGCGAATTCTTCACCACCGAGCCCTCATCACTAGGACAGCGAACTCTTCACCAGCGAGCCCTCATCACTAGGACAGTGAACTCCTCACCACCGAGACCACATCACTAGGACAGCAAACTTTTCACCACTGAGCCCTCATCACTAGGACAGCGAACCATTCACAACCGAGCCCTCATCACTAGGACAGCAAACTGTTCACCACTGAGCCCTCATCACTAGGACAGCGAACTCTTCACCACCGAGACCTCATCACTAGGACAATGAACTGTTCACCATCGAGCCCTCATCACTGGGACAGCGAGCTTCTCACCACTGAGCCCTCATCACTAGTACAGCGAACGTTTCACCACCGAGACCACATCACTAGGACAGAGGACTTTTATCCACCGAGACCTCCTCACTAGGACAGCGAAATTTTCACCACCGAGACCTCATCACTAGGACAGCGAAATCTTCACCACCGAGCCCTCATCACTAGAACAATGAACTCTTCACCATCGAGAATTCATCACGAGGTCAATGAACTGTTCACCACCGAGACCTCATCACTAGGACAGCGAACTCATCACCACCGAGGCGTCATCACTAGGACAGCGAACTTTTCACCACCGCGGCCTCATCACTAGAACAGCGAACCGTTCACCACCGAGGCCTCATCACTAGGCCAGCGAACTTTTCACCACAAAGCCCTCATCACTAGGACAGCGAACTTTTCACCACCGAGACCTCATCACTAGGACAGAGAACTCTTCAGCACCGAGAACTCATCACTAGGACAGCGAACTCTTCACCACCGAGAACTCATCACTAGGACAGCAAACTCTTCACCACCAAGCCCTCATCACTAGGACAGCGAACTCTTCACCACCGAGACCTCATCACTAGGACAATGAACTGTTCACAACCGAGACCTCATCACTAGGACAGCGAACGTTTCATCACTGAGCCCTTATCACTACGACAGCGAACCGTTCACCACCGAGACCTCATCACTAGGACAGCGAATTCTTCACCACTGAGCCCTCATCACTAGGACAGCGAACTTTACACCACCGAACCCTCATCACTAGGACAGCAAACTCTTCACCACCGAGCACTCATCACTAGGACAATGAACTGTTCACCACCGAGACCTCATCAATAGGACAATGAACTGTTCACCACTGAGACCTCATCACTGCGACAGTGAACTCTTCAACACTGAGCCCTCATCACTAGGACAGCGAACTTTACACCACCGAACCCTCATCACTACAACAGCGAACGTTTCACCGCTGAGCCCTCATCACTGGGACAGCGAACTGTTCACCGCTGAGCCCTCATCACTAGGACAGCAAACTCTTCACCACCGAGCACTCATCACTAGGACAATGAACTGTTCACAACCGAGACCTCATCAATAGGACAATGAACTGTTCACCACCGAGACCTCATCACTAGGACTGCGAACTCGTCACCACCGTGCCTCCATCACTAGGACAGCAAACTTTTCACCACTGAGCCCTCATCACTAGGACAGCGAACTCTTCACCACCGAGACCTCATCACTGGGACAGCGAACCGTTCACCACCGAGGCGTCATCACTAGGACACCGAACTTTTCACCACCGAGCCCTCACCACTAGGACAGCGAACCGTTCACCACCGAGCCCTCATCACTAGGACAGCGAACCGTACACCACCGAGCCCTCATCAATAGGACAGCGAACCATTCACCACTGAGGCCTCGTCAATAGGACAGTGAACTTTTCACCACCGGGGCCTCATCACTAGAACAGCGAACCGTTCACCACCGAGGCCTCATCACTAAGCCAGCGAACTTTTCACCACAGAGCCCTCATCACTAGGACAGCGAACTTTTCACCACCGAGACCTCATCACTAGGACAGAGAACTCTTCAGCACCGAGAACTCATCACTAGGACAGCGAACTCTTCACCACCGAGACCTCATCACTAGGACAGCAAACTCTTCACCACTGAGCCCTCATCACTAGGACAGCGAACTCTTCACCACCGAGACCTCATCACTAGGACAATGAACTGTTCACAACCGAGACCTCATCACTAGGACAGCGAACTTTTCACCACTGAGCCCTTATCACTACGACAGCGAACCGTTCACCACCGAGACCTCATCACTAGGACAGCGAATTCTTCACCACTGAGCCCTCATCACTAGGACAGCGAACTTTACACCACCGAACCCTCATTACTAGGACAGCAAACTTTTCACCACTGAGCCCTTATCACTACGACAGCGAACCGTTCACCACCGAGACCTCATCACTAGGACAGCGAACTCTTCACTACCGAGCCCTCATCACTGGGACAGCGAAATCTTCACCACCGAGCCCTCATCACTGGGACAGCGAACTCTTCACCACCGAGACCTCATCACTAGGACAGCGAACTCTTCACTACCGAGCCCTCATCACTGGGACAGCGAACTCTTCACCACCGAGCCCTCATCACTGGGACAGCGAACTCTTCACCACCGAGACCTCATCACTAGGACAATGAACTGATCATCACCGAGACCTCATCACTAGGACAGCAAACTTTTCACCACTGAGCCCTCATCACTAGGACAGCGAACCGTTCACCACCGAGACCTCATCACTAGGACAGCGAATTCTTCACCACCGAGCCCTCATCACTAGGACAGCGAACTCTTCACCAGCGAGCCCTCATCACTAGGACAGTGAACTCCTCACCACCGAGACCACATCACTAGGACAGCAAACTTTTCACCACTGATCCCTCATCACTAGGACAGCGAACCATTCACAACCGAGCCCTCATCACTAGGACAGCAAACTGTTCACCACTGAGCCCTCATCACTAGGACAGCGAACTCTTCACCACCGAGACCTCATCACTAGGACAATGAACTGTTCACCATCGAGCCCTCATCACTGGGACAGCGAGCTTCTCACCACTGAGCCCTCATCACTAGTACAGCGAACGTTTCACCACCGAGACCACATCACTAGGACAGAGGACTTTTATCCACCGAGACCTCCTCACTAGGACAGCGAAATTTTCACCACCGAGACCTCATCACTAGGACAGCGAAATCTTCACCACCGAGCCCTCATCACTAGAACAATGAACTCTTCACCATCGAGAATTCATCACGAGGTCAATGAACTGTTCACCACCGAGACCTCATCACTAGGACAGCGAAATCATCACCACCGAGGCGTCATCACTAGGACAGCGAACTTTTCACCACCGCGGCCTCATCACTAGAACAGCAAACCGTTCACCACCGAGGCCTCATCACTAGGACAGCGAACTCTTCACCAGCGAGCCCTCATCACTAGGACAGTGAACTCCTCACCACCGAGACCACATCACTAGGACAGCAAACTTTTCACCACTGATCCCTCATCACTAGGACAGCGAACCATTCACAACCGAGCCCTCATCACTAGGACAGCAAACTGTTCACCACTGAGCCCTCATCACTAGGACAGCGAACTCTTCACCACCGAGACCTCATCACTAGGACAATGAACTGTTCACCATCGAGCCCTCATCACTGGGACAGCGAGCTTCTCACCACTGAGCCCTCATCACTAGTACAGCGAACGTTTCACCACCGAGACCACATCACTAGGACAGAGGACTTTTATCCACCGAGACCTCCTCACTAGGACAGCGAAATTTTCACCACCGAGACCTCATCACTAGGACAGCGAAATCTTCACCACCGAGCCCTCATCACTAGAACAATGAACTCTTCACCATCGAGAATTCATCACGAGGTCAATGAACTGTTCACCACCGAGACCTCATCACTAGGACAGCGAAATCATCACCACCGAGGCGTCATCACTAGGACAGCGAACTTTTCACCACCGCGGCCTCATCACTAGAACAGCGAACCGTTCACCACCGAGGCCTCATCACTAGGACAGCGAACTTTTCACCACCGAGACCTCATCACTAGGACAGAGAACTCTTCAGCACCGAGAACTCATCACTAGGACAGCGAACTCTTCACCACCGAGACCTCATCACTAGGACAGCAAACTCTTCACCACCAAGCCCTCATCACTAGGACAGCGAATTCTTCACCACCGAGACCTCATCACTAGGACAATGAACTGTTCACCACCGAGACCTCATCACTAGGACAGCGAACGTTTCATCACTGAGCCCTTATCACTACGACAGCGAACCGTTCACCACCGAGACCTCATCACTAGGACAGCGAATTCTTCACCACTGAGCCCTCATCACTAGGACAGCGAACTTTACACCACCGAACCCTCATCACTAGGACAGCAAACTTTTCACCACTGAGCCCTCATCACGAGGACAGTGAACTCTTCACCACCGAGACCTCATCACTAGGACAGCAAACTCTTCACCACCGAGCACTCATCACTAGGACAATGAACTGTTCACCACCGAGACCTCATCAATAGGACAATGAACTGTTCACCACCGAGACCTCATCACTAGGACAGCGAACTCGTCACCACCGTGCCTCCATCACTAGGACAGCGAACTTTTCACCACTGAGCCCTCATCACTAGGACAGCGAACTCTTCACCACCGAGACCTCATTACTAGGACAGCGAACCGTTCACCACCGAGCCCTCATCACTGGGACAGCGAACCGTTCACCACCGAGGCGTCATCACCAGGACACCGAACTTTTCACCACCGAGCCCTCACCACTAGGACAGCGAACCGTTCACCACCGAGCCCTCATCACTAGGACAGCGAACCGTACACCACCGAGCCCTCATCAATAGGACAGCGAACCATTCACCACTGAGGCCTCGTCAATAGGACAGTGAACTTTTCACCACCGGGGCCTCATCACTAGAACAGCGAACCGTTCACCACCAAGGCCTCATCACTAGGCCAGCGAACTTTTCACCACAGAGCCCTCATCACTACGACAGCGAACTTTTCACCACCGAGTCCTCATCACTAGGACAGAGAACTCTTCAGCACCGAGAACTCATCACTAGGACAGCGAACTCTTCACCAACGAGACCTCATCACTAGGACAGCAAACTCTTCACCACCGAGCCCTCATCACTAGGACAGCGAACTCTTCACCACCGAGACCTCATCACTAGGACAATGAACTGTTCACAACCGAGACCTCATCACTAGGACAGCGAACTTTTCACCACTGAGCCCTTATCACTACGACAGCGAACCGTTCACCACCGAGACCTCATCACTAGGACAGCGAATTCTTCACCACTGAGCCCTCATCACTAGGACAGCGAACTTTACACCACCGAACCCTCATTACTAGGACAGCAAACTTTTCACGACTGAGCCCTCATCACGAGGACAGTGAACTCTTCAGCACCGAGACCTCATCACTAGGACAGCGAACTCTTCACTACCGAGCCCTCATCACTGGGACAGCGAAATCTTCACCACCGAGCCCTCATCACTGGGACAGCGAACTCTTCACCACCGAGACCTCATCACTAGGACAGCGAACTCTTCACTACCGAGCCCTCATCACTGGGACAGCGAACTCTTCACCACCGAGCCCTCATCACTGGGACAGCGAACTCTTCACCACCGAGACCTCATCACTAGGACAATGAACTGATCATCACCGAGACCTCATCACTAGGACAGCAAACTTTTCACCACTGAGCCCTCATCACTAGGACAGCGAACCGTTCACCACCGAGACCTCATCACTAGGACAGCGAATTCTTCACCACCGAGCCCTCATCACTAGGACAGCGAACTCTTCACCAGCGAGCCCTCATCACTAGGACAGTGAACTCCTCACCACCGAGACCACATCACTAGGACAGCAAACTTTTCACCACTGAGCCCTCATCACTAGGACAGCGAACCATTCACAACCGAGCCCTCATCACTAGGACAGCAAACTGTTCACCACTGAGCCCTCATCACTAGGACAGCGAACTCTTCACCACCGAGACCTCATCACTAGGACAATGAACTGTTCACCATCGAGCCCTCATCACTGGGACAGCGAGCTTCTCACCACTGAGCCCTCATCACTAGTACAGCGAACGTTTCACCACCGAGACCACATCACTAGGACAGAGGACTTTTATCCACCGAGACCTCCTCACTAGGACAGCGAAATTTTCACCACCGAGACCTCATCACTAGGACAGCGAACTTTTCACCACCGAGACCTCATCACTAGGACAGAGAACTCTTCAGCACCGAGAACTCATCACTAGGACAGCGAACTCTTCACCACCGAGAACTCATCACTAGGACAGCGAACTCTTCACCACCGAGACCTCATCACTAGGACAATGAACTGTTCACCACCGAGACCTCATCACTAGGACAGCGAACTCATCACCACCGAGGCGTCATCACTAGGACAGCGAACTTTTCACCACCGCGGCCTCATCACTAGAACAGCGAACCGTTCACCACCGAGGCCTCATCACTAGGCCAGCGAACTTTTCACCACAAAGCCCTCATCACTAGGACAGCGAACTTTTCACCACCGAGACCTCATCACTAGGACAGAGAACTCTTCAGCACCGAGAACTCATCACTAGGACAGCGAACTCTTCACCACCGAGAACTCATCACTAGGACAGCAAACTCTTCACCACCAAGCCCTCATCACTAGGACAGCGAACTTTTCACCACCGAGACCTCATCACTAGGACAGCAAACTCTTCACCACCGAGCACTCATCACTAGGACAATGAACTGTTCACCACCGAGACCTCATCAATAGGACAATGAACTGTTCACCACCGAGACCTCATCACTAGGACAGCGAACTCGTCACCACCGTGCCTCCATCACTAGGACAGCGAACTTTTCACCACTGAGCCCTCATCACTAGGACAGCGAACTCTTCACCACCGAGACCTCATTACTAGGACAGCGAACCGTTCACCACCGAGCCCTCATCACTGGGACAGCGAACCGTTCACCACCGAGGCGTCATCACCAGGACACCGAACTTTTCACCACCGAGCCCTCACCACTAGGACAGCGAACCGTTCACCACCGAGCCCTCATCACTAGGACAGCGAACCGTACACCACCGAGCCCTCATCAATAGGACAGCGAACCATTCACCACTGAGGCCTCGTCAATAGGACAGTGAACTTTTCACCACCGGGGCCTCATCACTAGAACAGCGAACCGTTCACCACCAAGGCCTCATCACTAGGCCAGCGAACTTTTCACCACAGAGCCCTCATCACTACGACAGCGAACTTTTCACCACCGAGTCCTCATCACTAGGACAGAGAACTCTTCAGCACCGAGAACTCATCACTAGGACAGCGAACTCTTCACCAACGAGACCTCATCACTAGGACAGCAAACTCTTCACCACCGAGCCCTCATCACTAGGACAGCGAACTCTTCACCACCGAGACCTCATCACTAGGACAATGAACTGTTCACAACCGAGACCTCATCACTAGGACAGCGAACTTTTCACCACTGAGCCCTTATCACTACGACAGCGAACCGTTCACCACCGAGACCTCATCACTAGGACAGCGAATTCTTCACCACTGAGCCCTCATCACTAGGACAGCGAACTTTACACCACCGAACCCTCATTACTAGGACAGCAAACTTTTCACGACTGAGCCCTCATCACGAGGACAGTGAACTCTTCAGCACCGAGACCTCATCACTAGGACAGCGAACTCTTCACTACCGAGCCCTCATCACTGGGACAGCGAAATCTTCACCACCGAGCCCTCATCACTGGGACAGCGAACTCTTCACCACCGAGACCTCATCACTAGGACAGCGAACTCTTCACTACCGAGCCCTCATCACTGGGACAGCGAACTCTTCACCACCGAGCCCTCATCACTGGGACAGCGAACTCTTCACCACCGAGACCTCATCACTAGGACAATGAACTGATCATCACCGAGACCTCATCACTAGGACAGCAAACTTTTCACCACTGAGCCCTCATCACTAGGACAGCGAACCGTTCACCACCGAGACCTCATCACTAGGACAGCGAATTCTTCACCACCGAGCCCTCATCACTAGGACAGCGAACTCTTCACCAGCGAGCCCTCATCACTAGGACAGTGAACTCCTCACCACCGAGACCACATCACTAGGACAGCAAACTTTTCACCACTGAGCCCTCATCACTAGGACAGCGAACCATTCACAACCGAGCCCTCATCACTAGGACAGCAAACTGTTCACCACTGAGCCCTCATCACTAGGACAGCGAACTCTTCACCACCGAGACCTCATCACTAGGACAATGAACTGTTCACCATCGAGCCCTCATCACTGGGACAGCGAGCTTCTCACCACTGAGCCCTCATCACTAGTACAGCGAACGTTTCACCACCGAGACCACATCACTAGGACAGAGGACTTTTATCCACCGAGACCTCCTCACTAGGACAGCGAAATTTTCACCACCGAGACCTCATCACTAGGACAGCGAAATCTTCACCACCGAGCCCTCATCACTAGAACAATGAACTCTTCACCATCGAGAATTCATCACGAGGTCAATGAACTGTTCACCACCGAGACCTCATCACTAGGACAGCGAACTCATCACCACCGAGGCGTCATCACTAGGACAGCGAACTTTTCACCACCGCGGCCTCATCACTAGAACAGCGAACCGTTCACCACCGAGGCCTCATCACTAGGCCAGCGAACTTTTCACCACAAAGCCCTCATCACTAGGACAGCGAACTTTTCACCACCGAGACCTCATCACTAGGACAGAGAACTCTTCAGCACCGAGAACTCATCACTAGGACAGCGAACTCTTCACCACCGAGAACTCATCACTAGGACAGCAAACTCTTCACCACCAAGCCCTCATCACTAGGACAGCGAACTCTTCACCACCGAGACCTCATCACTAGGACAATGAACTGTTCACAACCGAGACCTCATCACTAGGACAGCGAACGTTTCATCACTGAGCCCTTATCACTACGACAGCGAACCGTTCACCACCGAGACCTCATCACTAGGACAGCGAATTCTTCACCACTGAGCCCTCATCACTAGGACAGCGAACTTTACACCACCGAACCCTCATCACTAGGACAGCAAACTCTTCACCACTGAGCCCTCATCACTAGGACAGCGAACCATTCACAACCGAGCCCTCATCACTAGGACAGCAAACTGTTCACCACTGAGCCCTCATCACTAGGACAGCGAACTCTTCACCACCGAGACCTCATCACTAGGACAATGAACTGTTCACCATCGAGCCCTCATCACTGGGACAGCGAGCTTCTCACCACTGAGCCCTCATCACTAGTACAGCGAACGTTTCACCACCGAGACCACATCACTAGGACAGAGGACTTTTATCCACCGAGACCTCCTCACTAGGACAGCGAAATTTTCACCACCGAGACCTCATCACTAGGACAGCGAAATCTTCACCACCGAGCCCTCATCACTAGAACAATGAACTCTTCACCATCGAGAATTCATCACGAGGTCAATGAACTGTTCACCACCGAGACCTCATCACTAGGACAGCGAACTCATCACCACCGAGGCGTCATCACTAGGACAGCGAACTTTTCACCACCGCGGCCTCATCACTAGAACAGCGAACCGTTCACCACCGAGGCCTCATCACTAGGCCAGCGAACTTTTCACCACAAAGCCCTCATCACTAGGACAGCGAACTTTTCACCACCGAGACCTCATCACTAGGACAGAGAACTCTTCAGCACCGAGAACTCATCACTAGGACAGCGAACTCTTCACCACCGAGAACTCATCACTAGGACAGCAAACTCTTCACCACCAAGCCCTCATCACTAGGACAGCGAACTCTTCACCACCGAGACCTCATCACTAGGACAATGAACTGTTCACAACCGAGACCTCATCACTAGGACAGCGAACGTTTCATCACTGAGCCCTTATCACTACGACAGCGAACCGTTCACCACCGAGACCTCATCACTAGGACAGCGAATTCTTCACCACTGAGCCCTCATCACTAGGACAGCGAACTTTACACCACCGAACCCTCATCACTAGGACAGCAAACTCTTCACCACCGAGCACTCATCACTAGGACAATGAACTGTTCACCACCGAGACCTCATCAATAGGACAATGAACTGTTCACCACTGAGACCTCATCACTGCGACAGTGAACTCTTCAACACTGAGCCCTCATCACTAGGACAGCGAACTTTACACCACCGAACCCTCATCACTACAACAGCGAACGTTTCACCGCTGAGCCCTCATCACTGGGACAGCGAACTGTTCACCGCTGAGCCCTCATCACTAGGACAGCAAACTCTTCACCACCGAGCACTCATCACTAGGACAATGAACTGTTCACAACCGAGACCTCATCAATAGGACAATGAACTGTTCACCACCGAGACCTCATCACTAGGACTGCGAACTCGTCACCACCGTGCCTCCATCACTAGGACAGCAAACTTTTCACCACTGAGCCCTCATCACTAGGACAGCGAACTCTTCACCACCGAGACCTCATCACTGGGACAGCGAACCGTTCACCACCGAGGCGTCATCACTAGGACACCGAACTTTTCACCACCGAGCCCTCACCACTAGGACAGCGAACCGTTCACCACCGAGCCCTCATCACTAGGACAGCGAACCGTACACCACCGAGCCCTCATCAATAGGACAGCGAACCATTCACCACTGAGGCCTCGTCAATAGGACAGTGAACTTTTCACCACCGGGGCCTCATCACTAGAACAGCGAACCGTTCACCACCGAGGCCTCATCACTAAGCCAGCGAACTTTTCACCACAGAGCCCTCATCACTAGGACAGCGAACCTTTCACCACCGAGACCTCATCACTAGGACAGAGAACTCTTCAGCACCGAGAACTCATCACTAGGACAGCGAACTCTTCACCACCGAGACCTCATCACTAGGACAGCAAACTCTTCACCACTGAGCCCTCATCACTAGGACAGCGAACTCTTCACCACCGAGACCTCATCACTAGGACAATGAACTGTTCACAACCGAGACCTCATCACTAGGACAGCGAACTTTTCACCACTGAGCCCTTATCACTACGACAGCGAACCGTTCACCACCGAGACCTCATCACTAGGACAGCGAATTCTTCACCACTGAGCCCTCATCACTAGGACAGCGAACTTTACACCACCGAACCCTCATTACTAGGACAGCAAACTTTTCACCACTGAGCCCTTATCACTACGACAGCGAACCGTTCACCACCGAGACCTCATCACTAGGACAGCGAACTCTTCACTACCGAGCCCTCATCACTGGGACAGCGAAATCTTCACCACCGAGCCCTCATCACTGGGACAGCGAACTCTTCACCACCGAGACCTCATCACTAGGACAGCGAACTCTTCACTACCGAGCCCTCATCACTGGGACAGCGAACTCTTCACCACCGAGCCCTCATCACTGGGACAGCGAACTCTTCACCACCGAGACCTCATCACTAGGACAATGAACTGATCATCACCGAGACCTCATCACTAGGACAGCAAACTTTTCACCACTGAGCCCTCATCACTAGGACAGCGAACCGTTCACCACCGAGACCTCATCACTAGGACAGCGAATTCTTCACCACCGAGCCCTCATCACTAGGACAGCGAACTCTTCACCAGCGAGCCCTCATCACTAGGACAGTGAACTCCTCACCACCGAGACCACATCACTAGGACAGCAAACTTTTCACCACTGATCCCTCATCACTAGGACAGCGAACCATTCACAACCGAGCCCTCATCACTAGGACAGCAAACTGTTCACCACTGAGCCCTCATCACTAGGACAGCGAACTCTTCACCACCGAGACCTCATCACTAGGACAATGAACTGTTCACCATCGAGCCCTCATCACTGGGACAGCGAGCTTCTCACCACTGAGCCCTCATCACTAGTACAGCGAACGTTTCACCACCGAGACCACATCACTAGGACAGAGGACTTTTATCCACCGAGACCTCCTCACTAGGACAGCGAAATTTTCACCACCGAGACCTCATCACTAGGACAGCGAAATCTTCACCACCGAGCCCTCATCACTAGAACAATGAACTCTTCACCATCGAGAATTCATCACGAGGTCAATGAACTGTTCACCACCGAGACCTCATCACTAGGACAGCGAAATCATCACCACCGAGGCGTCATCACTAGGACAGCGAACTTTTCACCACCGCGGCCTCATCACTAGAACAGCGAACCGTTCACCACCGAGGCCTCATCACTAGGACAGCGAACTCTTCACCAGCGAGCCCTCATCACTAGGACAGTGAACTCCTCACCACCGAGACCACATCACTAGGACAGCAAACTTTTCACCACTGATCCCTCATCACTAGGACAGCGAACCATTCACAACCGAGCCCTCATCACTAGGACAGCAAACTGTTCACCACTGAGCCCTCATCACTAGGACAGCGAACTCTTCACCACCGAGACCTCATCACTAGGACAATGAACTGTTCACCATCGAGCCCTCATCACTGGGACAGCGAGCTTCTCACCACTGAGCCCTCATCACTAGTACAGCGAACGTTTCACCACCGAGACCACATCACTAGGACAGAGGACTTTTATCCACCGAGACCTCCTCACTAGGACAGCGAAATTTTCACCACCGAGACCTCATCACTAGGACAGCGAAATCTTCACCACCGAGCCCTCATCACTAGAACAATGAACTCTTCACCATCGAGAATTCATCACGAGGTCAATGAACTGTTCACCACCGAGACCTCATCACTAGGACAGCGAAATCATCACCACCGAGGCGTCATCACTAGGACAGCGAACTTTTCACCACCGCGGCCTCATCACTAGAACAGCGAACCGTTCACCACCGAGGCCTCATCACTAGGACAGCGAACTTTTCACCACCGAGACCTCATCACTAGGACAGAGAACTCTTCAGCACCGAGAACTCATCACTAGGACAGCGAACTCTTCACCACCGAGACCTCATCACTAGGACAGCAAACTCTTCACCACCAAGCCCTCATCACTAGGACAGCGAATTCTTCACCACCGAGACCTCATCACTAGGACAATGAACTGTTCACCACCGAGACCTCATCACTAGGACAGCGAACGTTTCATCACTGAGCCCTTATCACTACGACAGCGAACCGTTCACCACCGAGACCTCATCACTAGGACAGCGAATTCTTCACCACTGAGCCCTCATCACTAGGACAGCGAACTTTACACCACCGAACCCTCATCACTAGGACAGCAAACTTTTCACCACTGAGCCCTCATCACGAGGACAGTGAACTCTTCACCACCGAGACCTCATCACTAGGACAGTGAACTCTTCACCACCGAGACCTCATCACTAGGACAGCGAACTCTTCACTACCGAGCCCTCATCACTGGGACAGCGAACTCTTCACCACCGAACCCTCATCACTGGGACAGCGAACTCTTCACCACCGAGAACTCATCACTAGGACAATGAACTGATCATCACTGAGACCTCATCACTAGGACAGCAAACTTTTCACCACTGAGCCCTCATCACTGGGACAGCGAACCGTTCACCACCGAGGCGTCATCACTAGGACACCGAACCTTTCACCACCGAGCCCTCACCACTAGGACAGCGAACCGTTCACCACCGAGCCCTCATCACTAGGACAGCGAACCGTACCCCACCGAGCCCTCATCAATAGGACAGCGAACCATTCACCACTGAGGCCTCGTCACTAGGACAGCGAACTTTACACCACCGAACCCTCATCACTAGGAAAGCAAACTTTTCACCACTGAGCCCTCATCACGAGGACAGTGAACTCTTCACCACTGAGACCTCATCACTAGGACAGCGAACTCTTCACCACCGAGACCTCATCACTAGGACAGCGAACTCTTCACAACCGAGCCCTCATCACTGGGACAGCGAACTCTTCAACACCGAGCCCTCATCACTGGGACAGCGAACTCTTCACCACCGAGAACTCATCACTAGGACAATGAACTGATCATCACCGAGACCTCATCACTAGGACAGCAAACTTTTCACCACCGAGCCCTCATCAATAGTACAGTGAACCGTTCACCACCGAGCCCTCGTCACTAGGACAGCGAACCGTTCACGACTGAGGCCTAGTCACTAGGACAGCGAACTTTTCACCACCGAGACCTCATCACTAGGACAGCGAACTCTTCACCACCGAGACCTCATCACTAGGACAGTGAACTCCTCACCACCGAGACCACATCACTAGGACAGCAAACTTTTCACCACTGATCCCTCATCACTAGGACAGCGAACCATTCACAACCGAGCCCTCATCACTAGGACAGCAAACTGTTCACCACTGAGCCCTCATCACTAGGACAGCGAACTCTTCACCACCGAGACCTCATCACTAGGACAATGAACTGTTCACCATCGAGCCCTCATCACTGGGACAGCGAGCTTCTCACCACTGAGCCCTCATCACTAGTACAGCGAACGTTTCACCACCGAGACCACATCACTAGGACAGAGGACTTTTATCCACCGAGACCTCCTCACTAGGACAGCGAAATTTTCACCACCGAGACCTCATCACTAGGACAGCGAAATCTTCACCACCGAGCCCTCATCACTAGAACAATGAACTCTTCACCATCGAGAATTCATCACGAGGTCAATGAACTGTTCACCACCGAGACCTCATCACTAGGACAGCGAAATCATCACCACCGAGGCGTCATCACTAGGACAGCGAACTTTTCACCACCGCGGCCTCATCACTAGAACAGCGAACCGTTCACCACCGAGGCCTCATCACTAGGACAGCGAACTTTTCACCACCGAGACCTCATCACTAGGACAGAGAACTCTTCAGCACCGAGAACTCATCACTAGGACAGCGAACTCTTCACCACCGAGACCTCATCACTAGGACAGCAAACTCTTCACCACCAAGCCCTCATCACTAGGACAGCGAATTCTTCACCACCGAGACCTCATCACTAGGACAATGAACTGTTCACCACCGAGACCTCATCACTAGGACAGCGAACGTTTCATCACTGAGCCCTTATCACTACGACAGCGAACCGTTCACCACCGAGACCTCATCACTAGGACAGCGAATTCTTCACCACTGAGCCCTCATCACTAGGACAGCGAACTTTACACCACCGAACCCTCATCACTAGGACAGCAAACTTTTCACCACTGAGCCCTCATCACGAGGACAGTGAACTCTTCACCACCGAGACCTCATCACTAGGACAGTGAACTCTTCACCACCGAGACCTCATCACTAGGACAGCGAACTCTTCACTACCGAGCCCTCATCACTGGGACAGCGAACTCTTCACCACCGAACCCTCATCACTGGGACAGCGAACTCTTCACCACCGAGAACTCATCACTAGGACAATGAACTGATCATCACTGAGACCTCATCACTAGGACAGCAAACTTTTCACCACTGAGCCCTCATCACTGGGACAGCGAACCGTTCACCACCGAGGCGTCATCACTAGGACACCGAACCTTTCACCACCGAGCCCTCACCACTAGAACAGCGAACCGTTCACCACCGAGCCCTCATCACTAGGACAGCGAACCGTACCCCACCGAGCCCTCATCAATAGGACAGCGAACCATTCACCACTGAGGCCTCGTCACTAGGACAGCGAACTTTACACCACCGAACCCTCATCACTAGGAAAGCAAACTTTTCACCACTGAGCCCTCATCACGAGGACAGTGAACTCTTCACCACTGAGACCTCATCACTAGGACAGCGAACTCTTCACCACCGAGACCTCATCACTAGGACAGCGAACTCTTCACAACCGAGCCCTCATCACTGGGACAGCGAACTCTTCAACACCGAGCCCTCATCACTGGGACAGCGAACTCTTCACCACCGAGAACTCATCACTAGGACAATGAACTGATCATCACCGAGACCTCATCACTAGGACAGCAAACTTTTCACCACCGAGCCCTCATCAATAGTACAGTGAACCGTTCACCACCGAGCCCTCGTCACTAGGACAGCGAACCGTTCACGACTGAGGCCTAGTCACTAGGACAGCGAACTTTTCACCACCGAGACCTCATCACTAGGACAGCGAACTCTTCACCACCGAGACCTCATCACTAGGACAGTGAAATCTTCACCACCGAGCCCTCATCACTAGGACAGTGAACTCCTCACCACCGAGACCACATCACGAGGACAATGAACTGTTCACCACTGAGACCTCATCACTGCGACAGTGAACTCTTCAACACTGAGCCCTCATCACTAGGACAGCGAACTTTACACCACCGAACCCTCATCACTACAACAGCGAACGTTTCACCGCTGAGCCCTCATCACTGGGACAGCGAACTGTTCACCGCTGAGCCCTCATCACTAGGACAGCAAACTCTTCACCACCGAGCACTCATCACTAGGACAATGAACTGTTCACCACCGAGACCTCATCAATAGGACAATGAACTGTTCACCACCGAGACCTCATCACTAGGACAGCGAACTTGTCACCACCGTGCCTCCATCACTAGGACAGCGAACTTTTCACCACTGAGACCTCATTACTAGGACAGCGAACCGTTCACCACCGAGCCCTCATCACTGGGACAGCGAACCGTTCACCACCGAGGCGTCATCACTAGGACACCGAACTTTTCACCACCGAGCCCTCACCACTAGGACAGCGAACCGTTCACCACCGAGCCCTCATCACTAGGACAGAGAACTCTTCAGCACCGAGAACTCATCACTAGGACAGCGAACTCTTCACCACCGAGACCTCATCACTAGGACAGCAAACTCTTCACCACCGAGCCCTCATCACTAGGACAGCGAACTCTTCACCACCGAGACCTCATCACTAGGACAATGAACTGTTCACAACCGAGACCTCATCACTAGGACAGCGAACTTTTCACCACTGAGCCCTTATCACTACGACAGCGAACCGTTCACCACCGAGACCTCATCACTAGGACAGCGAATTCTTCACCACTGAGCCCTCATCACTAGGACAGCGAACTTTACACCACCGAACCCTCATTACTAGGACAGCAAACTTTTCACCACTGAGCCCTCATCACGAGGACAGTGAACTCTTCAGCACCGAGACCTCATCACTAGGACAGCGAACTCTTCACTACCGAGCCCTCATCACTGGGACAGCGAAATCTTCACCACCGAGCCCTCATCACTGGGACAGCGAACTCTTCACCACCGAGACCTCATCACTAGGACAGCGAACTCTTCACTACCGAGCCCTCATCACTGGGACAGCGAACTCTTCACCACCGAGCCCTCATCACTGGGACAGCGAACTCTTCACCACCGAGACCTCATCACTAGGACAATGAACTGATCATCACCGAGACCTCATCACTAGGACAGCAAACTTTTCACCACTGAGCCCTCATCACTAGGACAGCGAACCGTTCACCACCGAGACCTCATCACTAGGACAGCGAATTCTTCACCACCGAGCCCTCATCACTAGGACAGCGAACTCTTCACCAGCGAGCCCTCATCACTAGGACAGTGAACTCCTCACCACCGAGACCACATCACTAGGACAGCAAACTTTTCACCACTGAGCCCTCATCACTAGGACAGCGAACCATTCACAACCGAGCCGTCATCACTAGGACAGCAAACTGTTCACCACTGAGCCCTCATCACGAGGACAGTGAACTCTTCACCACCGAGACCTCATCACTAGGACAGCGAACTCTTCACCACCGAGACCTCATCACTAGGACAGCGAACTCTTCACAACCGAGCCCTCATCACTGGGACAGCGAACTCTTCAACACCGAGCCCTCATCACTGGGACAGCGAACTCTTCACCACCGAGAACTCATCACTAGGACAATGAACTGATCATCACCGAGACCTCATCACTAGGACAGCAAACTTTTCACCACTGAGCCCTCATCACTAGGACAGCGAACCGTTCACCACCGAGCCCTCATCACTAGGACAGCGAACCATTCACCACCGAGCCCTCATCAATAGTACAGTGAACCGTTCACCACCGAGCCCTCGTCACTAGGACAGCGAACCGTTCACGACTGAGGCCTAGTCACTAGGACAGCGAACTTTTCACCACCGAGACCTCATCACTAGGACAGCGAACTCTTCACCACCGAGACCTCATCACTAGGACAGTGAAATCTTCACCACCGAGCCCTCATCACTAGGACAGTGAACTCCTCACCACCGAGACCACATCACGAGGACAATGAACTGTTCACCACTGAGACCTCATCACTGCGACAGTGAACTCTTCAACACTGAGCCCTCATCACTAGGACAGCGAACTTTACACCACCGAACCCTCATCACTACAACAGCGAACGTTTCACCGCTGAGCCCTCATCACTGGGACAGCGAACTGTTCACCGCTGAGCCCTCATCACTAGGACAGCAAACTCTTCACCACCGAGCACTCATCACTAGGACAATGAACTGTTCACCACCGAGACCTCATCAATAGGACAATGAACTGTTCACCACCGAGACCTCATCACTAGGACAGCGAACTCGTCACCACCGTGCCTCCATCACTAGGACAGCGAACTTTTCACCACTGAGCCCTCATCACTAGGACAGCGAACTCTTCACCACCGAGACCTCATTAATAGGACAGCGAAACGTTCACCACCGAGCCCTCATCACTGGGACAGCGAACCGTTCACCACCGAGGCGTCATCACTAGGACACCGAACTTTTCACCACCGAGCGCTCACCACTAGGACAGCGAACCGTTCACCACCGAGCCCTCATCACTAGGACAGCGAACCGTACACCACCGAGCCCTCATCAATAGGACAGCGAACCATTCACCACTGAGGCCTCGTCAATAGGACAGTGAACTTTTCACCACCGGGGCCTCATCACTAGAACAGCGAACCGTTCACCACCGAGGCCTCATCACTAGGCCAGCGAACTTTTCACCACAGAGCCCTCATCACTAGGACAGCGAACTTTTCACCACCGAGACCTCATCACTAGGACAGAGAACTCTTCAGCACCGAGAACTCATCACTAGGACAGCGAACTCTTCACCACCGAGACCTCATCACTAGGACAGCAAACTCTTCACCACCGAGCCCTCATCACTAGGACAGCGAACTCTTCACCACCGAGACCTCATCACTAGGACAATGAACTGTTCACAACCGAGACCTCATCACTAGGACAGCGAACTTTTCACCACTGAGCCCTTATCACTACGACAGCGAACCGTTCACCACCGAGACCTCATCACTAGGACAGCGAATTCTTCACCACTGAGCCCTCATCACTAGGACAGCGAACTTTACACCACCGAACCCTCATTACTAGGACAGCAAACTTTTCACCACTGAGCCCTCATCACGAGGACAGTGAACTCTTCAGCACCGAGACCTCATCACTAGGACAGCGAACTCTTCACTACCGAGCCCTCATCACTGGGACAGCGAAATCTTCACCACCGAGCCCTCATCACTGGGACAGCGAACTCTTCACCACCGAGACCTCATTACTAGGACAGCGAACTCTTCACTACCGAGCCCTCATCACTGGGACAGCGAACTCTTCACCACTGAGCCCTCATCACTGGGACAGCGAACTCTTCACCACCGAGACCTCATCACTAGGACAATGAACTGATCATCACCGAGACCTCATCACTAGGACAGCAAACTTTTCACCACTGAGCCCTCATCACTAGGACAGCGAACCGTTCACCACCGAGACCTCATCACTAGGACAGCGAATTCTTCACCACCGAGCCCTCATCACTAGGACAGCGAACTCTTCACCAGCGAGCCCTCATCACTAGGACAGTGAACTCCTCACCACCGAGACCACATCACTAGGACAGCAAACTTTTCACCACTGAGCCCTCATCACTAGGACAGCGAACCATTCACAACCGAGCCCTCATCACTAGGACAGCAAACTGTTCACCACTGAGCCCTCATCACTAGGACAGCGAACTCTTCACCACCGAGACCTCATCACTAGGACAATGAACTGTTCACCATCGAGCCCTCATCACTGGGACAGCGAGCTTCTCACCACTGAGCCCTCATCACTAGTACAGCGAACGTTTCACCACCGAGACCACATCACTAGGACAGAGGACTTTTATCCACCGAGACCTCCTCACAAGGACAGCGAACTCTTCACCACCGAGCCCTCATCACTGGGACAGCGAACTCTTCACCACCGAGACCTCATCACTAGGACAATGAACTGATCATCACCGAGACCTCATCACTAGGACAGCAAACTTTTCACCACTGAGCCCTCATCACTAGGACAGCGAACCTTTCACCACCGAGACCTCATCACTAGGACAGCGAATTCTTCACCACCGAGCCCTCATTACTAGGACAGCGAACTCTTCACCAGCGAGCCCTCATCACTAGGACAGTGAACTCCTCACCACCGAGACCACATCACTAGGACAGCAAACTTTTCACCACTGAGCCCTCATCACTAGGACAGCGAACCATTCACAACCGAGCCCTCATCACTAGGACAGCAAACTGTTCACCACTGAGCCCTCATCACGAGGACAGTGAACTCTTCACCACCGAGACCTCATCACTAGGACAGCGAACTCTTCACCACCGAGACCTCATCACTAGGACAGCGAACTCTTCACAACCGAGCCCTTATCACTGGGACAGCGAACTCTTCAACACCGAGCCCTCATCACTGGGACAGCGAACTCTTCACCACCGAGAACTCATCACTAGGACAATGAACTGATCATCACCGAGACCTCATCACTAGGACAGCAAACTTTTCACCACTGAGCCCTCATCACTAGGACAGCGAACCGTTCACCACCGAGCCCTCATCACTAGGACAGCGAACCATTCACCACCGAGCCCTCATCAATAGTACAGTGAACCGTTCACCACCGAGCCCTCGTCACTAGGACAGCGAACCGTTCACGACTGAGGCCTAGTCACTAGGACAGCGAACTTTTCACCACCGAGACCTCATCACTAGGACAGCGAACTCTTCACCACCGAGACCTCATCACTAGGACAGTGAAATCTTCACCACCGAGCCCTCATCACTAGGACAGTGAACTCCTCACCATCGAGACCACATCACGAGGACAATGAACTGTTCACCACTGAGACCTCATCACTGCGACAGTGAACTCTTCAACACTGAGCCCTCATCACTAGGACAGCGAACTTTACACCACCGAACCCTCATCACTACAACAGCGAACGTTTCACCGCTGAGCCCTCATCACTGGGACAGCGAACTGTTCACCGCTGAGCCCTCATCACTAGGACAGCAAACTCTTCACCACCGAGCACTCATCACTAGGACAATGAACTGTTCACCACCGAGACCTCATCAATAGGACAATGAACTGTTCACCACCGAGACCTCATCACTAGGACAGCGAACTCGTCACCACCGTGCCTCCATCACTAGGACAGCGAACTTTTCACCACTGAGCCCTCATCACTAGGACAGCGAACTCTTCACCACCGAGACCTCATTACTAGGACAGCGAACCGTTCACCACCGAGCCCTCATCACTGGGACAGCGAACCGTTCACCACCGAGGCGTCATCACTAGGACACCGAACTTTTCACCACCGAGCGCTCACCACTAGGACAGCGAACCGTTCACCACCGAGCCCTCATCACTAGGACAGCAAACCGTACACCACCGAGCCCTCATCAATAGGACAGCGAACCATTCACCACTGAGGCCTCGTCAATAGGACAGTGAACTTTTCACCACCGGGGCCTCATCACTAGAACAGCGAACCGTTCACCACCGAGGCCTCATCACTAGGCCAGCGAACTTTTCACCACAGAGCCCTCATCACTAGGACAGCGAACTTTTCACCACCGAGACCTCATCACTAGGACAGAGAACTCTTCAGCACCGAGAACTCATCACTAGGACAGCGAACTCTTCACCACCGAGACCTCATCACTAGGACAGCAAACTCTTCACCACCGAGCCCTCATCACTAGGACAGCGAACTCTTCACCACCGAGACCTCATCACTAGGACAATGAACTGTTCACAACCGAGACCTCATCACTAGGACAGCGAACTTTTCACCACTGAGCCCTTATCACTACGACAGCGAACCGTTCACCACCGAGACCTCATCACTAGGACAGCGAATTCTTCACCACTGAGCCCTCATCACTAGGACAGCGAACTTTACACCACCGAACCCTCATTACTAGGACAGCAAACTTTTCACCACTGAGCCCTCATCACGAGGACAGTGAACTCTTCAGCACCGAGACCTCATCACTAGGACAGCGAACTCTTCACTACCGAGCCCTCATCACTGGGACAGCGAAATCTTCACCACCGAGCCCTCATCACTGGGACAGCGAACTCTTCACCACCGAGACCTCATCACTAGGACAGCGAACTCTTCACTACCGAGCCCTCATCACTGGGACAGCGAACTCTTCACCACCGAGCCCTCATCACTGGGACAGCGAACTCTTCACCACCGAGACCTCATCACTAGGACAATGAACTGATCATCACCGAGACCTCATCACTAGGACAGCAAACTTTTCACCACTGAGCCCTCATCACTAGGACAGCGAACCGTTCACCACCGAGACCTCATCACTAGGACAGCGAATTCTTCACCACCGAGCCCTCATCACTAGGACAGCGAACTCTTCACCAGCGAGCCCTCATCACTAGGACAGTGAACTCCTCACCACCGAGACCACATCACTAGGACAGCAAACTTTTCACCACTGAGCCCTCATCACTAGGACAGCGAACCATTCACAACCGAGCCCTCATCACTAGGACAGCAAACTGTTCACCACTGAGCCCTCATCACTAGGACAGCGAACTCTTCACCACCGAGACCTCATCACTAGGACAATGAACTGTTCACCATCGAGCCCTCATCACTGGGACAGCGAGCTTCTCACCACTGAGCCCTCATCACTAGTACAGCGAACGTTTCACCACCGAGACCACATCACTAGGACAGAGGACTTTTATCCACCGAGACCTCCTCACTAGGACAGCGAAATTTTCACCACCGAGACCTCATCACTAGGACAGCGAAATCATCACCACCGAGCCCTCATCACTAGATCAATGAACTCTTCACCATCGAGAATTCATCACGAGGTCAATGAACTGTTCACCACCGAGACCTCATCACTAGGACAGCGAACTCATCACCACCGAGGCGTCATCACTAGGACAGCGAACCTTTCACCACCGCGGCCTCATCACTAGAACAGCGAACCGTTCACCACCGAGGCCTCATCACTAGGCCAGCGAACTTTTCACCACAAAGCCCTCATCACTAGGACAGCGAACTTTTCACCACCGAGACCTCATCACTAGGACAGAGAACTCTTCAGCACCGAGAACTCATCACTAGGACAGCGAACTCTTCACCACCGAGACCTCATCACTAGGACAGCAAACTCTTCACCACCAAGCCCTCATCACTAGGACAGCGAACTCTTCAACACCGAGACCTCATCACTAGGACAATGAACTGTTCACAACCAAGACCTCATCACTAGGACAGCGAACTTTTCATCACTGAGCCCTTATCACTACGACAGCGAACCGTTCACCACCGAGACCTCATCACTAGGACAGCGAATTCTTCACCACTGAGCCCTCATCACTAGGACAGCAAAGTTTACACCACCGAACCCTCATCACTAGGACAGCAAACTTTTCACCACTGAGCCCTCATCACGAGGACAGTGAACTCTTCACCACCGAGACCTCATCACTAAGACAGTGAACTCTTCACCACCGAGACCTCATCACTAGGACAGCGAACTCTTCACTACCGAGCCCTCATCACTGGGACAGCGAACTCTTCACCACCGAGCCCTCATCACTGGGACAGCGAACTCTTCACCACCGAGAACTCATCACTAGGACAATGAACTGATCATCACTGAGACCTCATCACTAGGACAGCAAACTTTTCACCACTGAGCCCTCATCACTGGGACAGCGAACCGTTCACCACCGAGGCGTCATCACTAGGACACCGAACTTTTCACCACCGAGCCCTCACCACTAGGACAGCGAACCGTTCACCACCGAGCCCTCATCACTAGGACAGCGAACCGTACACCACCGAGCCCTCATCAATAGGACAGCGAACCATTCACCACTGAGGCCTCGTCACTAGGACAGCGAACTTTACACCACCGAACCCTCATCACTAGGAAAGCAAACTTTTCACCACTGAGCCCTCATCACGAGGACAGTGAACTCTTCACCACCGAGACCTCATCACTAGGACAGCGAACTCTTCACCACCGAGACCTCATCACTAGGACAGCGAACTCTTCACAACCGAGCCCTCATCACTGGGACAGCGAACTCTTCAACACCGAGCCCTCATCACTGGGACAGCGAACTCTTCACCACCGAGAACTCATCACTAGGACAATGAACTGATCATCACCGAGACCTCATCACTAGGACAGCAAACTTTTCACCACTGAGCCCTCATCACTAGGACAGCGAACCATTCACCACCGAGCCCTCATCAATAGTACAGTGAACCGTTCACCACCGAGCCCTCGTCACTAGGACAGCGAACCGTTCACGACTGAGGCCTAGTCACTAGGACAGCGAACTTTTCACCACCGAGACCTCATCACTAGGACAGCGAACTCTTCACCACCGAGACCTCATCACTAGGACAGTGAAATCTTCACCACCGAGCCCTCATCACTAGGACAGTGAACTCCTCACCACCGAGACCACATCACGAGGACAATGAACTGTTCACCACTGAGACCTCATCACTGCGACAGTGAACTCTTCAACACTGAGCCCTCATCACTAGGACAGCGAACTTTACACCACCGAACCCTCATCACTACAAGAGCGAACGTTTCACCGCTGAGCCCTCATCACTGGGACAGCGAACTGTTCACTGCTGAGCCCTCATCACTAGGACAGCAAACTCTTCACCACCGAGCCCTCATCACTAGGACAATGAACTGTTCACCACCGAGACCTCATCAATAGGACAATGAACTGTTCACCACCGAGACCTCATCACTGGGACAGCGAACTCTTCACCACCGAGCCCTCATCACTGGGACAGCGAACTCTTCACCTCCGAGACCTCATCACTAGGACAATGAACTGATCATCACCGAGACCTCATCACTAGGACAGCAAACTTTTCACCACTGAGCCCTCATCACTAGGACAGCGAACCGTTCACCACCGAGACCTCATCACTAGGACAGCGAATTCTTCACCACCGAGCCCTCATCACTGGGACAGCGAACTCTTCACCACCGAGACCTCATCACTAGGACAATGAACTGATCATCACCGAGACCTCATCACTAGGACAGCAAACTTTTCACCACTGAGCCCTCATCACTAGGACAGCGAACCGTTCACCACCGAGACCTCATCACTAGGACAGCGAATTCTTCACCACCGAGCCCTCATCACTAGGACAGCGAACTCTTCACCAGCGAGCCCTCATCACTGGGACAGCGAACTCTTCACCACCGAGACCTCATCACTAGGACAATGAACTGATCATCACCGAGACCTCATCACTAGGACAGCAAACTTTTCACCACTGAGCCCTCATCACTAGGACAGCGAACCGTTCACCACCGAGACCTCATCACTAGGACAGCGAATTCTTCACCACCGAGCCCTCATCACTAGGACAGCGAACTCTTCACCAGCGAGCCCTCATCACTAGGACAGTGAACTCCTCACCACCGAGACCACATCACTAGGACAGCAAACTTTTCACCACTGAGCCCTCATCACTAGGACAGCGAACCATTCACAACCGAGCCCTCATCACTAGGACAGCAAACTGTTCACCACTGAGCCCTCATCACTAGGACAGCGAACTCTTCACCACCGAGACCTCATCACTAGGACAATGAACTGTTCACCATCGAGCCCTCATCACTGGGACAGCGAGCTTCTCACCACTGAGCCCTCATCACTAGTACAGCGAACGTTTCACCACCGAGACCACATCACTAGGACAGAGGACTTTTATCCACCGAGACCTCCTCACTAGGACAGCGAAATTTTCACCACCGAGACCTCATCACTAGGACAGCGAAATCATCACCACCGAGCCCTCATCACTAGATCAATGAACTCTTCACCATCGAGAATTCATCACGAGGTCAATGAACTGTTCACCACCGAGACCTCATCACTAGGACAGCGAACTCATCACCACCGAGGCGTCATCACTAGGACAGCGAACTTTTCACCACCGCGGCCTCATCACTAGAACAGCGAACCGTTCACCACCGAGGCCTCATCACTAGGCCAGCGAACTTTTCACCACAAAGCCCTCATCACTAGGACAGCGAACTTTTCACCACCGAGACCTCATCACTAGGACAGAGAACTCTTCAGCACCGAGAACTCATCACTAGGACAGCGAACTCTTCACCACCGAGACCTCATCACTAGGACAGCAAACTCTTCACCACCAAGCCCTCATCACTAGGACAGCGAACTCTTCAACACCGAGACCTCATCACTAGGACAATGAACTGTTCACAACCAAGACCTCATCACTAGGACAGCGAACTTTTCATCACTGAGCCCTTATCACTACGACAGCGAACCGTTCACCACCGAGACCTCATCACTAGGACAGCGAATTCTTCACCACTGAGCCCTCATCACTAGGACAGCAAACTTTACACCACCGAACCCTCATCACTAGGACAGCAAACTTTTCACCACTGAGCCCTCATCACGAGGACAGTGAACTCTTCACCACCGAGACCTCATCACTAAGACAGTGAACTCTTCACCACCGAGACCTCATCACTAGGACAGCGAACTCTTCACTACCGAGCCCTCATCACTGGGACAGCGAACTCTTCACCACCGAGCCCTCATCACTGGGACAGCGAACTCTTCACCACCGAGAACTCATCACTAGGACAATGAACTGATCATCACTGAGACCTCATCACTAGGACAGCAAACTTTTCACCACTGAGCCCTCATCACTGGGACAGCGAACCGTTCACCACCGAGGCGTCATCACTAGGACACCGAACTTTTCACCACCGAGCCCTCACCACTAGGACAGCGAACCGTTCACCACCGAGCCCTCATCACTAGGACAGCGAACCGTACACCACCGAGCCCTCATCAATAGGACAGCGAACCATTCACCACTGAGGCCTCGTCACTAGGACAGCGAACTTTACACCACCGAACCCTCATCACTAGGAAAGCAAACTTTTCACCACTGAGCCCTCATCACGAGGACAGTGAACTCTTCACCACCGAGACCTCATCACTAGGACAGCGAACTCTTCACCACCGAGACCTCATCACTAGGACAGCGAACTCTTCACAACCGAGCCCTCATCACTGGGACAGCGAACTCTTCAACACCGAGCCCTCATCACTGGGACAGCGAACTCTTCACCACCGAGAACTCATCACTAGGACAATGAACTGATCATCACCGAGACCTCATGACTAGGACAGCAAACTTTTCACCACTGAGCCCTCATCACTAGGACAGCGAACCATTCACCACCGAGCCCTCATCAATAGTACAGTGAACCGTTCACCACCGAGCCCTCGTCACTAGGACAGCGAACCGTTCACGACTGAGGCCTAGTCACTAGGACAGCGAACTTTTCACCACCGAGACCTCATCACTAGGACAGCGAACTCTTCACCACCGAGACCTCATCACTAGGACAGTGAAATCTTCACCACCGAGCCCTCATCACTAGGACAGTGAACTCCTCACCACCGAGACCACATCACGAGGACAATGAACTGTTCACCACTGAGACCTCATCACTGCGACAGTGAACTCTTCAACACTGAGCCCTCATCACTAGGACAGCGAACTTTACACCACCGAACCCTCATCACTACAAGAGCGAACGTTTCACCGCTGAGCCCTCATCACTGGGACAGCGAACTGTTCACTGCTGAGCCCTCATCACTAGGACAGCAAACTCTTCACCACCGAGCCCTCATCACTAGGACAATGAACTGTTCACCACCGAGACCTCATCAATAGGACAATGAACTGTTCACCACCGAGACCTCATCACTGGGACAGCGAACTCTTCACCACCGAGCCCTCATCACTGGGACAGCGAACTCTTCACCTCCGAGACCTCATCACTAGGACAATGAACTGATCATCACCGAGACCTCATCACTAGGACAGCAAACTTTTCACCACTGAGCCCTCATCACTAGGACAGCGAACCGTTCACCACCGAGACCTCATCACTAGGACAGCGAATTCTTCACCACCGAGCCCTCATCACTAGGACAGCGAACTCTTCACCAGCGAGCCCTCATCACTAGGACAGTGAACTCCTCACCACCGAGACCACATCACTAGGACAGCAAACTTTTCACCACTGAGCCCTCATCACTAGGACAGCGAACCATTCACAACCGAGCCCTCATCACTAGGACAGCAAACTGTTCACCACTGAGCCCTCATCACTAGGACAGCGAACTCTTCACCACCGAGACCTCATCACTAGGACAATGAACTGTTCACCATCGAGCCCTCATCACTGGGACAGCGAGCTTCTCACCACTGAGCCCTCATCACTAGTACAGCGAACGTTTCACCACCGAGACCACATCACTAGGACAGAGGACTTTTATCCACCGAGACCTCCTCACTAGGACAGCGAAATTTTCACCACCGAGACCTCATCACTAGGACAGCGAAATCATCACCACCGAGCCCTCATCACTAGATCAATGAACTCTTCACCATCGAGAATTCATCACGAGGTCAATGAACTGTTCACCACCGAGACCTCATCACTAGGACAGCGAACTCATCACCACCGAGGCGTCATCACTAGGACAGCGAACTTTTCACCACCGCGGCCTCATCACTAGAACAGCGAACCGTTCACCACCGAGGCCTCATCACTAGGCCAGCGAACTTTTCACCACAAAGCCCTCATCACTAGGACAGCGAACTTTTCACCACCGAGACCTCATCACTAGGACAGAGAACTCTTCAGCACCGAGAACTCATCACTAGGACAGCGAACTCTTCACCACCGAGACCTCATCACTAGGACAGCAAACTCTTCACCACCAAGCCCTCATCACTAGGACAGCGAACTCTTCAACACCGAGACCTCATCACTAGGACAATGAACTGTTCACAACCAAGACCTCATCACTAGGACAGCGAACTTTTCATCACTGAGCCCTTATCACTACGACAGCGAACCGTTCACCACCGAGACCTCATCACTAGGACAGCGAATTCTTCACCACTGAGCCCTCATCACTAGGACAGCAAACTTTACACCACCGAACCCTCATCACTAGGACAGCAAACTTTTCACCACTGAGCCCTCATCACGAGGACAGTGAACTCTTCACCACCGAGACCTCATCACTAAGACAGTGAACTCTTCACCACCGAGACCTCATCACTAGGACAGCGAACTCTTCACTACCGAGCCCTCATCACTGGGACAGCGAACTCTTCACCACCGAGCCCTCATCACTGGGACAGCGAACTCTTCACCACCGAGAACTCATCACTAGGACAATGAACTGATCATCACTGAGACCTCATCACTAGGACAGCAAACTTTTCACCACTGAGCCCTCATCACTGGGACAGCGAACCGTTCACCACCGAGGCGTCATCACTAGGACACCGAACTTTTCACCACCGAGCCCTCACCACTAGGACAGCGAACCGTTCACCACCGAGCCCTCATCACTAGGACAGCGAACCGTACACCACCGAGCCCTCATCAATAGGACAGCGAACCATTCACCACTGAGGCCTCGTCACTAGGACAGCGAACTTTACACCACCGAACCCTCATCACTAGGAAAGCAAACTTTTCACCACTGAGCCCTCATCACGAGGACAGTGAACTCTTCACCACCGAGACCTCATCACTAGGACAGCGAACTCTTCACCACCGAGACCTCATCACTAGGACAGCGAACTCTTCACAACCGAGCCCTCATCACTGGGACAGCGAACTCTTCAACACCGAGCCCTCATCACTGGGACAGCGAACTCTTCACCACCGAGAACTCATCACTAGGACAATGAACTGATCATCACCGAGACCTCATCACTAGGACAGCAAACTTTTCACCACTGAGCCCTCATCACTAGGACAGCGAACCATTCACCACCGAGCCCTCATCAATAGTACAGTGAACCGTTCACCACCGAGCCCTCGTCACTAGGACAGCGAACCGTTCACGACTGAGGCCTAGTCACTAGGACAGCGAACTTTTCACCACCGAGACCTCATCACTAGGACAGCGAACTCTTCACCACCGAGACCTCATCACTAGGACAGTGAAATCTTCACCACCGAGCCCTCATCACTAGGACAGTGAACTCCTCACCACCGAGACCACATCACGAGGACAATGAACTGTTCACCACTGAGACCTCATCACTGCGACAGTAAACTCTTCAACACTGAGCCCTCATCACTAGGACAGCGAACTTTACACCACCGAACCCTCATCACTACAAGAGCGAACGTTTCACCGCTGAGCCCTCATCACTGGGACAGCGAACTGTTCACTGCTGAGCCCTCATCACTAGGACAGCAAACTCTTCACCACCGAGCCCTCATCACTAGGACAATGAACTGTTCACCACCGAGACCTCATCAATAGGACAATGAACTGTTCACCACCGAGACCTCATCACTAGGACAGCGAACTCGTCACCACCGTGCCTCCATCACTAGGACAGCGAACTTTTCACCACTGAGCCCTCATCACTAGGACAGCGAACTCTTCACCACCGAGACCTCATTACTAGGACAGCGAACCGTTCACCACCGAGCCCTCATCACTGGGACAGCGAACCGTTCACCACTGAGGCGTCATCACTAGGACACCGAACTTTTCACCACCGAGCCCTCACCACTAGGACAGCGAACCGTTCACCACCGAGCCCTCATCACTAGGACAGCGAACCGTACACCACCGAGCCCTCATCAATAGGACAGCGAACCATTCACCACTGAGGCCTCGTCACTAGGACAGTGAACTTTTCACCACCGGGGCCTCATCACTAGAACAGCGAAACGTTCACCACCGAGGCCTCATCACTAGGCCAGCGAACTTTTCACCACAGAGCCCTCATCACTAGGACAGCGAACTTTTCACCACCGAGACCTCATCACTAGGACAGAGAACTCTTCAGCACTGAGAACTCATCACTAGGACAGCGAACTCTTCACCACCGAGACCTCATCACTAGGACAGCAAACTCTTCACCACCGAGCCCTCATCACTAGGACAGCGAACTCTTCACCACCGAGACCTCATCACTAGGACAATGAACTGTTCACAACCGAGACCTCATCACTAGGACAATGAACTGTTCACAACCGAGACCTCATCACTAGGACAGCGAACTTTTCACCACTGAGCCCTTATCACTACGACAGCGAACAGTTCACCACCGAGACATCATCACTAGGACAGCGAATTCTTCACCACTGAGCCCTCATCACTAGGACAGCGAACTTTACACCACCGAACCCTCATTACTAGGACAGCAAACTTTTCACCACTGAGCCCTCATCACGAGGACAGTGAACTCTTCAGCACCGAGACCTCATCACTAGGACAGCGAACTCTTCACTACCGAGCCCTCATCACTGGGACAGCGAATTCTTCACCACCGAGCCCTCATCACTGGGACAGCGAAATCTTCACCACCGAGACCTCATCACTAGGACAGCGAACTCTTCACTACCGAGCCCTCATCACTGGGACAGCGAACTCTTCACCACCGAGCCCTCATCACTGGGACAGCGAACTCTTCACCACCGAGACCTCATCACTAGGACAATGAACTGATCATCACCGAGACCTCATCACTAGGACAGCAAACTTTTCACCACTGAGCCCTCATCACTAGGACAGCGAACCGTTCACCACCGAGACCTCATCACTAGGACAGCGAATTCTTCACCACCGAGCCCTCATCACTAGGACAGCGAACTCTTCACCAGCGAGCCCTCATCACTAGGACAGTGAACTCCTCACCACCGAGACCACATCACTAGGACAGCAAACTTTTCACCACTGAGCCCTCATCACTAGGACAGCGAACCATTCACAACCGAGCCCTCATCACTAGGACAGCAAACTGTTCACCACTGAGCCCTCATCACTAGGACAGCGAACTCTTCACCACCGAGACCTCATCACTAGGACAATGAACTGTTCACCATCGAGCCCTCATCACTGGGACAGCGAGCTTCTCACCACTGAGCCCTCATCACTAGTACAGCGAACGTTTCACCACCGAGACCACATCACTAGGACAGAGGACTTTTATCCACCGAGACCTCCTCACTAGGACAGCGAAATTTTCAGCACCGAGACCTCATCACTAGGACAGCGAAATCTTCACCACCGAGCCCTCATCACTAGTACAGCGAACTCTTCACCACCGAACCCTCATCACTAGAACAATGAACTCTTCACCATCGAGAATTCTTCACGAGGTCAATGAACTGTTCACCACCGAGACCTCATCACTAGGACAGCGAACTCATCACCACCGAGGCGTCATCACTAGGACAGCGAACTATTCACCACTGAGGCCTCATCACTAGGACAGCGAACTTTTCACCACCGGGGCCTCATCACTAGAACAGCGAACTCTTCACCACCGAGACCTCATCACCAGGACAATGAACTGTTAACAACCGAGACCTCATCACTAGGACAGCGAACTTTTCATCACTGAGCCCTTATCACTACGACAGCGAACCGTTCACCACCGAGACCTCATCACTAGGACAGCGAATTCTTCACCACTGAGCCCTCATCACTAGGACAGCGAACTTTACACCACCGAACCCTCATCACTAGGACAGCAAACTTTTCACCACTGAGCCCTCATCACGAGGACAGTGAACTCTTCACCACCGAGACCTCATCACTAGGACAGCAAACTCTTCACCACCGAGCACTCATCACTAGGACAATGAACTGTTCACCACCGAGACCTCATCAATAGGACAATGAACTGTTCACCATCGAGCCCTCGTCACTGGGACAGCGAACTTCTCACCACCGAGCCCTCATCACTAGTACAGCGAACGTTTCACCACCGAGACCACATCACTAGGACAGAGGACTTTTATCCACCGAGACCTCCTCACTAGGACAGCGAAATTTTCACCACCGAGACCTCATCACTAGGACAGCGAACTCTTCACCACCGAGCCCTCATCACTAGTACAGCGAACTCTTCACCACCGAGCCCTCATCACTAGGACAATGAACTCTTCAGCACCGAGAATTCATCACTAGGTCAATGAACTGTTCACCACCGAGACCACATCACTAGGACAGAGGACTTTTATCCACCGAGACCTCCTCACTAGGACAGCGAAATTTTCACCACTGAGACCTCATCACTAGGACAGCGAAATCTTCACCACCGAGCCCTCATCACTAGTACAGCGAACTCTTCACCACCGAACCCTCATCACTAGAACAATGAACTCTTCACCATCGAGAATTCTTCACGAGGTCAATGAACTGTTCACCACCGAGACCTCATCACTAGGACAGCGAACTCATCACCACCGAGGCGTCATCACTAGGACAGCGAACTATTCACCACTGAGGCCTCATCACTAGGACAGCGAACTTTTCACCACCGGGGCCTCATCACTAGAACAGCGAACTCTTCACCACCGAGACCTCATCACCAGGACAATGAACTGTTAACAACCGAGACCTCATCACTAGGACAGCGAACTTTTCATCACTGAGCCCTTATCACTACGACAGCGAACCGTTCACCACCGAGACCTCATCACTAGGACAGCGAATTCTTCACCACTGAGCCCTCATCACTAGGACAGCGAACTTTACACCACCGAACCCTCATCACTAGGACAGCAAACTTTTCACCACTGAGCCCTCATCACGAGGACAGTGAACTCTTCACCACCGAGACCTCATCACTAGGACAGTGAACTCTTCACCACCGAGACCTCATCACTAGGACAGCGAACTCTTCACTACCGAGCCCTCATCACTGGGACAGCGAACTCTTCACCACTGAGCCCTCATCACTGGGACAGCGAACTCTTCACCACCGAGAACTCATCACTAGACAGCGAACCGTTCACCACCGAGACCTCATCACTAGGACAGCGAACTCTTCACCACCGAGCCCTCATCACTAGGACAGCGAACGCTTCACCACCGAGCCCCCATCACTAGGACAGTGAACTCCTCACAACCGAGACCACATCACTAGGACAGCAAACTTTTCACCACTGAGCCCTCATCACTAGGACAGCGAACCATTCACAACCGAGCCCTCATCACTAGGACAGCGAACTGTTCACCACTGAGCCCTCATCACTAGGACAGCGAACTCTTCACCACCGAGACCTCATCACTAGGACAATGAACTGTTCACCATCGAGCCCTCGTCACTGGGACAGCGAACTTCTCACCACCGAGCCCTCATCACTAGTACAGCGAACGTTTCACCACCGAGACCACATCACTAGGACAGAGGACTTTTATCCACCGAGACCTCCTCACTAGGACAGCGAAATTTTCACCACCGAGACCTCATCACTAGGACAGCGAACTCTTCACCACCGAGCCCTCATCACTAGTACAGCGAACTCTTCACCACCGAGCCCTCATCACTAGGACAATGAACTCTTCAGCACCGAGAATTCATCACTAGGTCAATGAACTGTTCACCACCGAGACCACATCACTAGGACAGAGGACTTTTATCCACCGAGACCTCCTCACTAGGACAGCGAAATTTTCACCACTGAGACCTCATCACTAGGACAGCGAACTCTTCACCACCGAGCCCTCATCACTAGTACAGCGAACTCTTCACCACCGAGCCCTCATCACTAGGCCAATGAACTCTTCACCGCCAAGAATTCATCACTAGGTCAATGAACTGTTCACCACCGAGACCTCATCACTAGGACAGCGAACTCGTCACCACCGTGCCTCCATCACTAGGACAGCGAACTTTTCACCACTGAGCCCTCATCACTAGGACAGCGAACTCTTCACCACCGAGACCTCATTACTAGGACAGCGAACCGTTCACCACCGAGCCCTCATCACTGGGACAGCGAACCGTTCACCACCGAGGCGTCATCACTAGGACACCGAACTTTTCACCACCGAGCCCTCACCTCTAGGACAGCGAACCGTTCACCACCGAGCCCTCATCACTAGGACAGCGAACGGTACAACACCGAGCCCTCATCAATAGGACAGCGAACCATTCACCACTGAGGCCTCGTCACTAGGACAGCGAACTTTTCACCACCGGGGCCTCATCACTAGAACAGCGAACAGTTCACCACCGAGGCCTCATCACTAGGCCAGCGAACTTTTCACCACAGAGCCCTCATCACTAGGACAGCGAACTTTTCACCACCGAGACCTCATCACTAGGACAGAGAACTCTTCAGCACCGAGAACTCATCACTAGGACAGCGAACTCTTCATCACCGAGACCTCATCACTAGGACAGCAAACTATTCACCACCAAGCCCTCATCACTAGGACAGCGAACTCTTCACCACCGAGACCTCATCACTAGGACAATGAACTGTTCACAACTGAGACCTCATCACTAGGACAGGGAACTTTTCACCACTGAGCCCTTATCACTACGACAGCGAACCGTTCACCACCGAGACCTCATCACTAGGACAGCGAATTCTTCACCACTGAACCCTCATCACTAGGACAGCGAACTTTACACCACCGAACCCTCATCACTAGGAAAGCAAACTTTTCACCACTGAGCCCTCATCACGAGGACAGTGAACTCTTCACCACCGAGATCTCATCACTAGGACAGCGAACTCTTCACCACCGAGACCTCATCACTAGGACAGCGAACTCTTCACTACCGAGCCCTCATCACGGGGACAGCGAACTCTTCACCACCGAAAACTCATCACTAGGACAATGAACTGATCATCACTCAGACCTCATCACTAGGACAGCAAACTTTTCACCACTGAGCCCTCATCACTAGGACAGCGAACCGTTCACCACCGAGACCTCATCACTAGGACAGCGAACTCTTCACCACCGAGCCCTCATCACTAGGACAGCAAACGCTTCACCACCGAGCCCTCATCACTAGGACAGTGAACTCCTCACAACCGAGACCACATCACTAGGACAGCAAACTTTTCACCACTGAGCCCTCATCACTAGGATAGTGAACCATTCACAACCGAGCCCTCATCACTAGGACAGCGAACTGTTCACCACTGAGCCCTCATCACTAGGACAGCGAACTCTTCACCACCGAGACCTCATCACTAGGACAATGAACTGTTCACCATCGAGCCCTCATCACTGGGACAGCGAACTTCTCACCACCGAGCCCTCATCACTAGTACAGCGAACGTTTCACCACCGAGACCACATCACTAGGACAGAGGACTTTTATCCACCGAGACCTCCTCACTAGGACAGCGAAATTTTCACCACCGAGACCTGATCACTAGGACAGCGAACTCTTCACCACCGAGCCCTCATCACTAGTACAGTGAACTCTTCACCACCGAGCCCTCATCACTAGGACAATGAACTCTTCACCACCGAGAATTCATCACTAGGTCAATGAACTGTTCACCACCGAGACCACATCACTAGGACTGAGGACTTTTATCCACCGAGACCTCCTCACTAGGACAGCGAAATTTTCACCACTGAGACCTCATCACTAGGACAGCGAACTCTTCACCACCGAGCCCTCATCACTAGTACAGCGAACTCTTCACCACCGAGCCCTCATCACTAGGCCAATGAACTCTTCACCGCCAAGAATTCATCACTAGGTCAATGAACTGTTCACCACCGAGACCTCATCACTGGGACAGCGAACTGTTCACCACCGAGGCGTCATCACTAGGACACCGAACTTTTCACCACCGAGCCCTCACCACTAGGACAGCGAACCGTTCACCACCGAGCCCTCATCACTAGGACAGCGAACGCTACAACACCGAGCCCTCATCAATAGGACAGCGAACCATTCACCACTGAGGCCTCGTCACTAGGACAGCGAACTTTTCACCACCGAGCCCTCATCACTAGGACAATGAACTCTTCACCACCGAGAATTCATCACTAGGTCAATGAACTGTTAACCACCGAGACATCATCACTAGGACAGTGAACTTTTCACCACTGAGCCCTCATCACTAGGACAGTGAACCATTCACCACCGAGCCCTCATCACCAGGACAGTGAACTCTTCAACACAGAGCCCTCATCACTAGGAAAGCGAACTCTTCGCCACTGAGCCCTCATCACTAGGACATCGAACCGTTCACCACCGAGCCCTCATCACTAGGACAGCGAACTCTTCACCACAGAGACCTCATCACTAGGACAGCGAACTGTTCACCACTGAGACCTCATCACTAGGACAGCGAACTCTTCACCACCGAGCCCTCATCACTAGGACAGCGAACTGTTCACCACCGAGACCTCATCACTAGGACAGCGAACTCTTCACCACAGAGACCTCATCACTAGGACGGCGAACTCTTCACCACCGAGCCTCCATCACTAGGACAGCGAACTTTTCACCACTGAGCCCTCATCACTAGGACAGCGAACTTTTCATCACTGAGCCCTCATCACTAGGACAGCGAACCGTTCACCACCGAGCCCTCTTCACTAGGACAGCGAACCATTCACCACCGAGCCCTCATCAATAGTACAGTGAACCGTTCACCACCGAGCCCTCGTCACTAGGACAGCGAACCGTTCACGACTGAGGCCTAGTCACTAGGACAGCGAACATTTCACCACCGAGACCTCATCACAAGGACAGCGAACTCTTCACCACCGAGACCACATCACTAGGACAATGAACTGTTCACCACTGAGACCTCATCACTGGGACAGTGAACTCTTCAACACTGAGCCCTCATCACTAGGACAGCGAACTTTACACCACCGAACCCTCATCACTAGGACAGCAAACTTTTCACCACTGAGCCCTCATCACGAGGACATTGAAATTTTCACCACCGAGCTCTCATCACTAGGACAGTGAAGCTTTCACCACCAAGCCTTCATCACTAGGACAGCGAACTCTTCACCACCGAGACCTCATCACTAGGAGAGCGAACTCTTCACCACCGAGACCTCATCACTAGGACAGCGAACTCTTTACTACCGAGCCCTCATTACTGGGACAGCAAACTCTTCACCACCGAGCCCTCATCACTGGGACAGCGAACTCTTCACCACCGAGAACTCATCACTAGGACAATGAACTGATCATCACCGAGACCTCATCACTAGGACAGCAAACGTTTCACCACTGAGCCCTCATCACTTGGACAGCGAACTGTTCACCACTGAGCCCTCATCACTAGGACAGCGAACGCTTCACCACCGAGACCTCATCACTAGGACAATGAACTGTTCACCATCGAGCCCTCATCACTGGGACAGCGAACTTCTCACCACCGAGCCCTCATCACTAGTACAGCGAACGTTTCACCACCGAGACCACATCACTAGGACAGAGGACTTTTATCCACCGAGCCCTCCTCACTAGGACAGCGAAATTTTCACCACCGAGACCTCCTCACTAGGACAGCGAACTCTTCACCACCGAGCCCTCATCATTAGTACAGCGAACTCTTCACCACCGAGCCCTCATCACTAGGACAATGAACTCTTCACCACCGAGAATTCATCACTAGTTCAATGAACTATTCACCACAGTGACATCATCACTAGGACAGTGAACTTTTCACCACTGAGCCCTCATCACTAGGACAGTGAACCCTTCACCACCGAGCCCTCATCACTAGGACAGTGAACTCTTCACCACCGAGCCCTCATCACTAGGAAAGCGAACTCTTCACCACTGAACCCTCATCACTAGGACAGCGAACTTTACACCACCGAACCCTCATCACTAGGACAGCGAACTCTTCACCACCGAGACCTCATCACTAGGAGAGCGAACTCTTCACCACCGAGACCTCATCACTAGGACAGCGAACTCTTCACTACCGAGCCCTCATCACTGGGACAGCAAACTCTTCACCACCGAGCTCTCATCACTGGGACAGCGAACTCTTCACCACCGAGCCCTCATCACTGGGACAGCGAACTCTTCACCACCGAGAACTCATCACTAGGACAATGAACTGATCATCACCGAGACCTCATCACTAGGACTGCAAACGTTTCACCACCGAGACCTCATCACTAGGACAGCGAACTCTTCACCACCGAGACCTCATCACTAGAACAGCGAACTCTTCACCACCGAGCCCTCATCACTAGGACAGTGAACTCCTCACCACCGAGACCACATCACTAGGACAGCAAACTTTTCACCACTGAGCCCTCATCACTAGGACAGCGAACAATTCACAACAGAGCCCTCATCACTAGGACAGCGAACTCTTCACCACCGAGACCTCATCACTAGGACAGTGAACTGTTCACAACTGAGACCTCATCACTAGGACAGCGAATTCTTCACCACTGAACCCTCATCACTAGGACAGCGAACTTTACACCACCGAACCCTCATCACTAGGACAGCGAACTCTTCACTACCGAGCCCTCATCACTGGGACAGCAAACTCTTCACCACCGAGCTCTCATCACTGGGACAGCGAACTCTTCACCACCGAGCCCTCATCACTGGGACAGCGAACTCTTCACCACCGAGCCCTCATCATTAGTACAGCGAACTCTTCACCACCGAGCCCTCATCACTAGGACAATGAACTCTTCACCACCGAGAATTCATCACTAGTTCAATGAACTGTTCACCACAGAGACATCATCACTAGGACAGTGAACTTTTCACCACTGAGCCCTCATCACTAGGACAGTGAACCCTTTACCACCGATCCCTCATCACTAGGACAGTGAACTCTTCACCACCGAGCCCTCATCACTAGGAAAGCGAACTCTTCGCCACTGAGCCCTCATCACTAGGACAGTGAAATTTTCAGCACCGAGCTCTCATCACTAGGACAGCGAACCTTTCACCACCGAGCCTTCATCACTAGGACAGCGAACTCTTCACCACCGAGACCTCATCCCTAGGAGAGCGAACTCTTCACCACCGAGACCTCATCACTAGGACAGCGAACTCTTCACTACCGAGCCCTCATCACTGGGACAGCAAACTCTTCACCACCAGGCTCTCATCACTGGGACAGCGAACTCTTCACCACCGAGCACTCATCACTAGGACAGTGAACTTCTCACCACCGAGACCACATCACTAGGACAGCAAACTTTTCACCATTGAGCCCTCATCACTAGGACAGCGAACCATTCACAACAGAGCCCTCATCACTAGGACAGCGAACTCTTCACCACCGAGACCTCATCACTAGGACAGTGAACTGTTCACAACTGAGACCTCATCACTAGGACAGCGAATTCTTCACCACTGAACCCTCATCACTAGGACAGCGAACTTTACACCACCGAACCCTCATCACTAGGACAGCGAACTCTTCACCACCGAGACCTCATCACTAGGAGAGCGAACTCTTCACCACCGAGACCTCATCACTAGGACAGCGAACTCTTCACTACCGAGCCCTCATCACTGGGACAGCAAACTCTTCACCACCGAGCTCTCATCACTGAGACAGCGAACTCTTCACCACCGAGCCCTCATCACTGGGACAGCGAACTCTTCACCACCGAGAACTCATCACTAGGACAATGAACTGATCATCACCGAGACCTCATCACTAGGACAGCAAACGTTTCACCACTGAGCCCTCATCACTAGGACAGCGAACCGTTCACCACCGAGACCTCATCACTAGGACAGCGAACTCTTCACCACCGAGACCTCATCACTAGGACAGTGAACTCCTCACCACCGAGACCACATCACTAGGACAGCAAACTTTTCACCACTGAGCCCTCATCACTAGGACAGCGAACCATTCACAACAGAGCCCTCATCACTAGGACAGCGAACTCTTCACCACCGAGACCTCATCACTAGGACAGTGAACTGTTCACTACTGAGACCTCATCACTAGGTCAGCGAATTCTTCACCACTGAACCCTCATCACTAGGACAGCGAACTTTACACCACCGAACCCTCATCACCAGGACAGCGAACTCTTCACTACCGAGCCCTCATCACTGGGACAGCAAACTCTTCACCACCGAGCTCTCATCACTGGGACAGCGAACTCTTCACCACCGAGCCCTCATCACTGGGACAGCGAACTCTTCACCACCGAGAACTCATCACTAGGACAATGAACTGATCATCACCGAGACCTCATCACTAGGACTGCAAACGTTTCACCACTGAGCCCTCATCACTAGGACAGCGAACCGTTCACCACCGAGACCTCATCACTAGGACAGCGAACTCTTCACCACCGAGACCTCATCACTAGAACAGCGAACTCTTCACCACCGAGCCCTCATCACTAGGACAGTGAACTCCTCACCACCGAGACCACATCACTAGGACAGCAAACTTTTCACCACTGAGCCCTCATCACTAGGACAGCGAACCATTCACAACAGAGCCCTCATCACTAGGACAGCGAACTCTTCACCACCGAGACCTCATCACTAGGACAGTGAACTGTTCACAACTGAGACCTCATCACTAGGACAGCGAATTCTTCACCACTGAACCCTCATCACTAGGACAGCGAACTTTACACCACCGAACCCTCATCACTAGGACAGCGAACTCTTCACTACCGAGCCCTCATCACTGGGACAGCAAACTCTTCACCACCGAGCTCTCATCACTGGGACAGCGAACTCTTCACCACCGAGCCCTCATCACTGGGACAGCGAACTCTTCACCACCGAGCCCTCATCATTAGTACTGCGAACTCTTCACCACCGAGCCCTCATCACTAGGACAATGAACTCTTCACCACCGAGAATTCATCACTAGTTCAATGAACTGTTCACCACAGAGACATCATCACTAGGACAGTGAACTTTTCACCACTGAGCCCTCATCACTAGGACAGTGAACCCTTCACCACCGATCCCTCATCACTAGGACAGTGAACTCTTCACCACCGAGCCCTCATCACTAGGAAAGCGAACTCTTCGCCACTGAGCCCTCATCACTAGGACAGTGAAATTTTCAGCACCGAGCTCTCATCACTAGGACAGCGAACCTTTCACCACCGAGCCTTCATCACTAGGACAGCGAACTCTTCACCACCGAGACCTCATCACTAGGAGAGCGAACTCTTCACCACCGAGACCTCAACACTAGGACAGCGAACTCTTCACTACCGAGCCCTCATCACTGGGACAGCAAACTCTTCACCACCAGGCTCTCATCACTGGGACAGCGAACTCTTCACCACCGAGCCCTCATCACTAGGACAGTGAACTCCTCACCACCGAGACCACATCACTAGGACAGCAAACTTTTCACCATTGAGCCCTCATCACTAGGACAGCGAACCATTCACAACAGAGCCCTCATCACTAGGACAGCGAACTCTTCACCACCGAGACCTCATCACTAGGACAGTGAACTGTTCACAACTGAGACCTCATCACTAGGACAGCGAATTCTTCACCACTGAACCCTCATCACTAGGACAGCGAACTTTACACCACCAAACCCTCATCACTAGGACAGCGAACTCTTCACCACCGAGACCTCATCACTAGGAGAGCGAACTCTTCACCACCGAGACCTCATCACTAGGACAGCGAACTCTTCACTACCGAGCCCTCATCACTGGGACAGCAAACTCTTCACCACCGAGCTCTCATCACTGAGACAGCGAACTCTTCACCACCGAGCCCTCATCACTGGGACAGCGAACTCTTCACCACCGAGAACTCATCACTAGGACAATGAACTGATCATCACCGAGACCTCATCACTAGGACAGCAAACGTTTCACCACTGAGCCCTCATCACTAGGACAGCGAACCGTTCACCACCGAGACCTCATCACTAGGACAGCGAACTCTTCACCACCGAGACCTCATCACTAGGACAGTGAACTCCTCACCACCGAGACCACATCACTAGGACAGCAAACTTTTCACCACTGAGCCCTCATCACTAGGACAGCGAACCATTCACAACAGAGCCCTCATCACTAGGACAGCGAACTCTTCACCACCGAGACCTCATCACTAGGACAGTGAACTGTTCACTACTGAGACCTCATCACTAGGACAGCGAATTCTTCACCACTGAACCCTCATAACTAGGACAGCGAACTTTACACCACCGAACCCTCATCACTAGGACAGCGAACTCTTCACTACCGAGCCCTCATCACTGGGACAGCAAACTCTTCACCACCGAGCTCTCATCACTGGGACAGCGAACGCTTCACCACCGAGCCCTCATCACTGGGACAGCGAACTCTTCACCACCGAGAACTCATCACTAGGACAATGAACTGATCATCACCGAGACCTCATCACTAGGACAGCAAACGTTTCACCACTGAGCCCTCATCACTAGGACAGCAAACCGTTCACCACCGAGACCTCATCACTAGGACAGCGAACTCTTCACCACCGAGACCTCATCACTAGAACAGCGAACTCTTCACCACCGAGCCCTCATCACTAGGACAGTGAACTCCTCACCACCGAGACCACATCACTAGGACAGCAAACTTTTCACCACTGAGCCCTCATCACGAGGACAGCGAACCATTCACAACAGAGCCCTCATCACTAGGACAGCGAACTCTTCACCACCGAGACCTCATCACTAGGACAGTGAACTGTTCACAACTGAGACCTCATCACTAGGACAGCGAACTTTTCACCACTGAGCCCTTATCACTACGACAGCGAACTGTTCACCACCGAGACCTCATCACTAGGACAGCGAATTCTTCACCACTGAACCCTCATCACTAGGACAGCGAACTTTACACCACCGAACCCTCATCACTAGGAAAGCAAACTTTTCACCACTGAGCCCTCATCACGAGGACAGTGAACTCTTCACCACCGAGACCTCATCACTAGGACAGCGAACTCTTCACCACCGAGACCTCATCACTAGGACAGCGAACTCTTCACTACCGAGCGCTCATCACTGGGACAGCGAACTCTTCACCACCGAGAACTCATCACTAGGAAAATGAACTGATCATCACCGAGACCTCATCACTAGGACAGCAAACTTTTCACCACTGAGCCCTCATCACTAGGACAGTGAACCGTTCACCACCGAGACCTCATCACTAGGACAGCGAACTCTTCACCACCGAGCCCTCATCACTAGGACAGCGAACTCTTCAGCACCGAGCCCTCATCACTAGGACAGTGAACTCCTCACCACCGAGACCACATCACTAGGACAGCAAACTTTTCACCACTGAGCCCTCATCACTAGGATAGTGAACCATTCACAACCGAGCCCTCATCACTAGGACAGCGAACTGTTCACCACTGAGCCCTCATCACTAGGACAGCGAACTCTTCACCACCGAGACCTCATCACTAGGACAATGAACTGTTCACCATCGAGCCCTCATCACTGGGACAGCGAACTTCTCACCACCGAGCCATCATCACTAGTACAGCGAACGTTTCACCACCGAGACCACATCACTAGGACAGAGGACTTTTATCCCCCGAGACCTCCTCACTAGGACAGCGAAATTTTCACCACCGAGACCTCATCACTAGGATAGCGAACTCTTCACCACCTAGCCCTCATCACTAGTACAGCGAACTCTTTACCACCGAGCCCTCATCACTAGTACAATGAACTCTTCACCACCGAGAATTCATCACTAGGTCAATGAACTGTTCACCACCGAGACATCATCACTAGGACAGTGAACGTTTCACCACTGAGCCCTCATCACTAGGACAGTGAACCATTCACCACCGAGACCTCATCACCAGGACAGTGAACTCTTCAACACAGAGCCCTCATCACTAGGACATCGAACCGTTCACCACCGAGCCCTCATCACTAGGACAGCGAACTCTTCACCACCGAGACCTCACCACTAGGACAGCGAACTGTTCACCACCGAGACCTCATCACTAGGACAGCGAACTCTTCACCACAGAGACCTCATAACTAGGACGGCGAACTCTTCACCACCGAGCCTCCATCACTAGGACAGCGAACTTTTCATCACCGAGCCCTCATCACTAGGACAGCGAACCGTTCACCACCGAGACCTCATCACTAGGACAGCGAACTCTTCACCACCGAGCCCTCATCACTAGTACAATGAACTCTTCACCACCGAGAATTCATCACTAGGTCAATGAACTGTTCACCACCGAGACATCATCACTAGGACAGTGAACTTTTCACCACCGAGACCTCATCACTAGGACAGCGAACTCTTCACTACCGAGCCCTCATCACTGGGACAGCAAACTCTTCACCACCGAGCTCTCATCACTGAGACAGCGAACTCTTCACCACCGAGCCCTCATCACTGGGACAGCGAACTCTTCACCACCGAGAACTCATCACTAGGACAATGAACTGATCATCACCGAGACCTCATCACTAGGACAGCAAACGTTTCACCACTGAGCCCTCATCACTAGGACAGCGAACCGTTCACCACCGAGACCTCATCACTAGGACAGCGAACTCTTCACCACCGAGACCTCATCACTAGGACAGTGAACTCCTCACCACCGAGACCACATCACTAGGACAGCAAACTTTTCACCACTGAGCCCTCATCACTAGGACAGCGAACCATTCACAACAGAGCCCTCATCACTAGGACAGCGAACTCTTCACCACCGAGACCTCATCACTAGGACAGTGAACTGTTCACTACTGAGACCTCATCACTAGGACAGCGAATTCTTCACCACTGAACCCTCATCACTAGGACAGCGAACTTTACACCACCGAACCCTCATCACTAGGACAGCGAACTCTTCACTACCGAGCCCTCATCACTGGGACAGCAAACTCTTCACCACCGAGCTCTCATCACTGGGACAGCGAACGCTTCACCACCGAGCCCTCATCACTGGGACAGCGAACTCTTCACCACCGAGAACTCATCACTAGGACAATGAACTGATCATCACCGAGACCTCATCACTAGGACAGCAAACGTTTCACCACTGAGCCCTCATCACTAGGACAGCAAACCGTTCACCACCGAGACCTCATCACTAGGACAGCGAACTCTTCACCACCGAGACCTCATCACTAGAACAGCGAACTCTTCACCACCGAGCCCTCATCACTAGGACAGTGAACTCCTCACCACCGAGACCACATCACTAGGACAGCAAACTTTTCACCACTGAGCCCTCATCACGAGGACAGCGAACCATTCACAACAGAGCCCTCATCACTAGGACAGCGAACTCTTCACCACCGAGACCTCATCACTAGGACAGTGAACTGTTCACAACTGAGACCTCATCACTAGGACAGCGAACTTTTCACCACTGAGCCCTTATCACTACGACAGCGAACTGTTCACCACCGAGACCTCATCACTAGGACAGCGAATTCTTCACCACTGAACCCTCATCACTAGGACAGCGAACTTTACACCACCGAACCCTCATCACTAGGAAAGCAAACTTTTCACCACTGAGCCCTCATCACGAGGACAGTGAACTCTTCACCACCGAGACCTCATCACTAGGACAGCGAACTCTTCACCACCGAGACCTCATCACTAGGACAGCGAACTCTTCACTACCGAGCGCTCATCACTGGGACAGCGAACTCTTCACCACCGAGAACTCATCACTAGGAAAATGAACTGATCATCACCGAGACCTCATCACTAGGACAGCAAACTTTTCACCACTGAGCCCTCATCACTAGGACAGTGAACCGTTCACCACCGAGACCTCATCACTAGGACAGCGAACTCTTCACCACCGAGCCCTCATCACTAGGACAGCGAACTCTTCAGCACCGAGCCCTCATCACTAGGACAGTGAACTCCTCACCACCGAGACCACATCACTAGGACAGCAAACTTTTCACCACTGAGCCCTCATCACTAGGATAGTGAACCATTCACAACCGAGCCCTCATCACTAGGACAGCGAACTGTTCACCACTGAGCCCTCATCACTAGGACAGCGAACTCTTCACCACCGAGACCTCATCACTAGGACAATGAACTGTTCACCATCGAGCCCTCATCACTGGGACAGCGAACTTCTCACCACCGAGCCATCATCACTAGTACAGCGAACGTTTCACCACCGAGACCACATCACTAGGACAGAGGACTTTTATCCCCCGAGACCTCCTCACTAGGACAGCGAAATTTTCACCACCGAGACCTCATCACTAGTACAGCGAACTCTTTACCACCGAGCCCTCATCACTAGTACAATGAACTCTTCACCACCGAGAATTCATCACTAGGTCAATGAACTGTTCACCACCGAGACATCATCACTAGGACAGTGAACGTTTCACCACTGAGCCCTCATCACTAGGACAGTGAACCATTCACCACCGAGACCTCATCACCAGGACAGTGAACTCTTCAACACAGAGCCCTCATCACTAGGACATCGAACCGTTCACCACCGAGCCCTCATCACTAGGACAGCGAACTCTTCACCACCGAGACCTCACCACTAGGACAGCGAACTGTTCACCACCGAGACCTCATCACTAGGACAGCGAACTCTTCACCACAGAGACCTCATAACTAGGACGGCGAACTCTTCACCACCGAGCCTCCATCACTAGGACAGCGAACTTTTCATCACCGAGCCCTCATCACTAGGACAGCGAACCGTTCACCACCGAGACCTCATCACTAGGACAGCGAACTCTTCACCACCGAGCCCTCATCACTAGTACAATGAACTCTTCACCACCGAGAATTCATCACTAGGTCAATGAACTGTTCACCACCGAGACATCATCACTAGGACAGTGAACTTTTCACCACTGAGACCTCATCACTGGGACAGCGAACTCTTCACCACCGAGCCCTCATCACTAGTACAATGAACTCTTCACCACCGAGAATTCATCACTAGGTCAATGAACTGTTCACCACCGAGACATCATCACTAGGACAGTGAACTTTTCACCACTGAGCCCTCATCACTAGGACAGTGAACCATTCACCACCGAGCCCTCATCACCAGGACAGTGAACTCTTCAACACAGAGCCCTCATCACTAGGAAAGCGAACTCTTCGCCACTGAGCCCTCATCACTAGGACATCGAACCGTTCACCACCGAGCCCTCATCACTAGGACAGCGAACTCTTCACCACCGAGACCTCATCACTAGGACAGCGAACTGTTCACCACTGAGACCTCATCACTAGGACAGCGAACTCTTCACCACCGAGCCCTCACCACTAGGACAGCGAACTGTTCACCACCAAGACCTCATCACTAGGACAGCGAACTCTTCACCACAGAGACCTCATCACTAGGACGGCGAACTCTTCACCACCGAGCCTCCATCACTAGGACAGCGAACTTTTCACCACTGAGCCCTCAACACTAGGACAGCGAACTTTTCATCACCGAGCCCTCATCACTAGGACAGCAAACTTTTCACCACTGAGCCCTCATCACTAGGACAGTGAACCGTTCACCACCGAGACCTCATCACTAGGACAGCGAACTCTTCACCACCGAGCCCTCATCACTAGGACAGCGAACTCTTCAGCACCGAGCCCTCATCACTAGGACAGTGAACTCCTCACCACCGAGACCACATCACTAGGACAGCAAACTTTTCACCACTGAGCCCTCATCACTAGGATAGTGAACCATTCACAACCGAGCCCTCATCACTAGGACAGCGAACTGTTCACCACTGAGCCCTCATCACTAGGACAGCGAACTCTTCACCACCGAGACCTCATCACTAGGACAATGAACTGTTCACCATCGAGCCCTCATCACTGGGACAGCGAACTTCTCACCACCGAGCCATCATCACTAGTACAGCGAACGTTTCACCACCGAGACCACATCACTAGGACAGAGGACTTTTATCCCCCGAGACCTCCTCACTAGGACAGCGAAATTTTCACCACCGAGACCTCATCACTAGGATAGCGAACTCTTCACCACCTAGCCCTCATCACTAGTACAGCGAACTCTTTACCACCGAGCCCTCATCACTAGTACAATGAACTCTTCACCACCGAGAATTCATCACTAGGTCAATGAACTGTTCACCACCGAGACATCATCACTAGGACAGTGAACGTTTCACCACCGAGCCCTCATCACCAGGACAGTGAACTCTTCAACACAGAGCCCTCATCACTAGGACATCGAACCGTTCACCACCGAGCCCTCATCACTAGGACAGCGAACTCTTCACCACCGAGACCTCACCACTAGGACAGCGAACTGTTCACCACCGAGACCTCATCACTAGGACAGCGAACTCTTCACCACAGAGACCTCATAACTAGGACGGCGAACTCTTCACCACCGAGCCTCCATCACTAGGACAGCGAACTTTTCATCACCGAGCCCTCATCACTAGGACAGCGAACCGTTCACCACCGAGCCCTCATCACGAGTACAATGAACTCTTCACCACCGAGAATTCATCACTAGGTCAATGAACTGTTCACCACCGAGACATCATCACTAGGACAGTGAACTTTTCACCACTGAGACCTCATCACTGGGACAGCGAACTCTTCACCACCGAGCCCTCATCACTAGTACAATGAACTCTTCACCACCGAGAATTCATCACTAGGTCAATGAACTGTTCACCACCGAGACATCATCACTAGGACAGTGAACTTTTCACCACTGAGCCCTCATCACTAGGACAGTGAACCATTCACCACCGAGCCCTCATCACCAGGACAGTGAACTCTTCAACACAGAGCCCTCATCACTAGGAAAGCGAACTCTTCGCCACTGAGCCCTCATCACTAGGACATCGAACCGTTCACCACCGAGCCCTCATCACTAGGACAGCGAACTCTTCACCACCGAGACCTCATCACTAGGACAGCGAACTGTTCACCACTGAGACCTCATCACTAGGACAGCGAACTCTTCACCACCGAGCCCTCACCACTAGGACAGCGAACTGTTCACCACCAAGACCTCATCACTAGGACAGCGAACTCTTCACCACAGAGACCTCATCACTAGGACGGCGAACTCTTCACCACCGAGCCTCCATCACTAGGACAGCGAACTTTTCACCACTGAGCCCTCAACACTAGGACAGCGAACTTTTCATCACCGAGCCCTCATCACTAGGACAGCAAACATTTCACCACTGAGACCTCATCACTAGGACAGCGAACTCTTCACCACCGAGACCTCATCACAAGGACAGCGAACTCTTCACCACCGAGACCACATCACTAGGACAATGAACTGTTCACCACTGAGACCTCATCACTGGGACAGTGAACTCTTCAACACCGAGCCCTCATCACCAGGACAGTGAACCATTCACCACCGAGCCCTCATCACCAGGACAGTGAACTCTTCAACACAGAGCCCTCATCACTAGGACATCGAACCGTTCACCACCGAGCCCTCATCACTAGGACAGCGAACTCTTCACCACCGAGACCTCATCACTAGGACAGCGAACTGTTCACCACTGAGACCTCATCACTAGGACAGCGAACTCTTCACCACCGAGCCCTCACCACTAGGACAGCGAACTGTTCACCACCGAGACCTCATCACTAGGACAGCGAACTCTTAACCACAGAGACCTCATCACTAGGACGGCGAACTCTTCACCACCGAGCCTCCATCACTAGGACAGCGAACCTTTCACCACTGAGCCCTCATCACTAGGACAGCGAACTTTTCATCACCGAGCCCTCATCACTAGGACAGCGAACCGTTCACCACCGAGACCTCATCACTAGGACAGCGAACTGTTCACCACTGAGACCTCATCACTAGGACAGCGAACTCTTCACCACCGAGACCTCATCACAAGGACAGCGAACTCTTCACCACCGAGACCACATCACTAGGACAATGAACTGTTCACCACTGAGACCTCATCACTGGGACAGCGAACTCTTCACCACCGAGCCCTCATCACTAGTACAATGAACTCTTCACCACCGAGAATTCATCACTAGGTCAATGAACTGTTCACCACCGAGACATCATCACTAGGACAGTGAAATTTTCACCACTGAGCCCTCATCACTAGGACAGTGAACCATTCACCACCGAGCCCTCATCACCAGGACAGTGAACTCTTCAACACAGAGCCCTCATCACTAGGAAAGCGAACTCTTCGCCACTGAGCCCTCATCACTAGGACATCGAACCGTTCACCACCGAGCCCTCATCACTAGGACAGCGAACTCTTCACCACCGAGACCTCATCACTAGGACAGCGAACTGTTCACCACTGAGACCTCATCACAAGGACAGCGAACTCTTCACCACCGAGCCCTCACCACTAGGACAGGGAACTGTTCACCACCGAGACCTCATCACTAGGAGAGCGAACTCTTCACCACCAAGCCTCCATCACTAGGACAGCGAACGTTTCACCACTGAGCCCTCAACACTAGGACAGCGAACTTTTCATCACCGAGCCCTCATCACTAGGACAGCGAACCGTTCACCACCGAGACCTCATCAATAGGACAGCGAACTGTTCACCACTGAGACCTCATCACTAGGACAGCGAACTCTTCACCACCGAGACCTCATCACAAGGACAGCGAACTCTTCACCACCGAGACCACATCACTAGGACAATGAACTGTTCACCACTGAGACCTCATCACTGGGACAGTGAACTCTTCAACACCGAGCCCTCATCACCAGGACAGTGAACTCTTCAACACAGAGCCCTCATCACTACGAAAGCGAACTCTTCGCCACCGAGCCCTCATCACTAGGACAGCGAACTCTTCACCACCGAAACCTCATCACTAGGACAGCGAACTGTTCACCACTGAGACCTCATCACTAGGACAGCGAACTCTTCACCACCGAGCCCTCACCACTAGGACAGCGAACTGTTCACCACCGAGACCTCATCACTAGGACAGCGAACTCTTCACCACAGAGACCTCATCACTAGGACGGCGAACTCTTCACCACCGAGCCTCCATCACTAGGACAGCGAACTTTTCACCACTGAGCCCTCATCACTAGGACAGCGAACTTTTCATCACCGAGCCCTCATCACTAGGAAAGCGAACCGTTCACCACCGAGACCTCATCACTAGGAAAGCGAACTGTTCACCACTGAGACCTCATCACTAGGACAGCGAACTCTTCACCACCGAGACCTCATCACAAGGACAGCGAACTCTTCACCATCGAGACCACATCACTAGGACAATGAACTGTTCACCACTGAGACCTCATCACTGGGGCAGTGAACTCTTCAACACTGAGCCCTCATCACTAGGACAGCGAACTTTACACCACCGAACCCTCATCGCTAGGACAGCAAACTTTTCACCACTGAGCCCTCATCACGAGGACAGTGAAATTTTCACCACCGAGCTCTCATCACTAGGACAGCGAAGCTTTCACCACCGAGCCTTCATCACTAGGACAGCGAACTCTTCACCACCGAGACCTCATCACTAGGAGAGCGAACTCTTCACCACCGAGACCTCATCACTAGGACAGCGAACTCTTTACTACCGAGCCCTCATTACTGGGACAGCAAACTCTTCACCACCGAGCCCTCATCACTGGGACAGCGAACTCTTCACCACCGAGAACTCATCACTAGGACAATGAACTGATCATCACCGAGACCTCATCACTAGGACAGCAAACGTTTCACCACTGAGCCCTCATCACTAGGACAGCGAACCGTTCACCACCGAGACCTTATCACTAGGACAGCGAACTCTTCACCACCGAGACCTCATCACTAGAACAGCGAACTCTTCACCACCGAGCCCTCATCACTAGGACAGTGAACTCCTCACCACCGAGACCACATCACTAGGACAGCAAACTTTTCACCACTGAGCCCTCATCAGTAGGACAGCGAACCATTCACAACAGAGCCCTCATCACTAGGACAGCGAACTGTTCACCACTGAGCCCTCATCACTAGGACAGCGAACGCTTCACCACCGAGACCTCATCACTAGGACAATGAACTGTTCACCATCGAGCCCTCATCACTGGGACAGCGAACTTCTCACCACCGAGCCCTCATCACAAGTACAGCGAACGTTTCACCACCGAGACCACATCACTAGGACAGAGGACTTTTATCCACCGAGCCCTCCTCACTAGGACAGCGAAATTTTCACCACCGAGACCTCCTCACTCGGACAGCGAACTCTTCACCACCGAGCCCTCATCATTAGTACAGCGAACTCTTCACCACCGAGCCCTCATCACTAGGACAATGAACTCTTCACCACCGAGAATTCATCACTAGTTCAATGAACTGTTCACCACAGAGACATCATCACTAGGACAGTGAACTTTTCACCACTGAGCCCTCATCACTAGGACAGTGAACCCTTCACCACCGAGCCCTCATCACTAGGACAGTGAACTCTTCACCACCGAGCCCTCATCACTAGGAAAGCGAACTCTTCGCCACTGAGCCCTCATCACTAGGACAGTGAAATTTTCAGCACCGAGCTCTCATCACTAGGACAGCGAACCTTTCACCACCGAGCCTTCATCACTAGGACAGCGAACTATTCACCACCGAGACCTCATCACTAGGAGAGCGAACTCTTCACCACCGAGAACTCATCACTAGGACAGCGAACGCTTCACCACCGAGACCTCATCACTAGGACAATGAACTGTTCACCATCGAGCCCTCATCACTGGGACAGCGAACTTCTCACCACCGAGCCCTCATCACAAGTACAGCGAACGTTTCACCACCGAGACCACATCACTAGGACAGAGGACTTTTATCCACCGAGCCCTCCTCACTAGGACAGCGAAATTTTCACCACCGAGACCTCCTCACTCGGACAGCGAACTCTTCACCACCGAGCCCTCATCATTAGTACAGCGAACTCTTCACCACCGAGCCCTCATCACTAGGACAATGAACTCTTCACCACCGAGAATTCATCACTAGTTCAATGAACTGTTCACCACAGAGACATCATCACTAGGACAGTGAACTTTTCACCACTGAGCCCTCATCACTAGGACAGTGAACCCTTCACCACCGAGCCCTCATCACTAGGACAGTGAACTCTTCACCACCGAGCCCTCATCACTAGGAAAGCGAACTCTTCGCCACTGAGCCCTCATCACTAGGACAGTGAAATTTTCAGCACCGAGCTCTCATCACTAGGACAGCGAACCTTTCACCACCGAGCCTTCATCACTAGGACAGCGAACTCTTCACCACCGAGACCTCATCACTAGGAGAGCGAACTCTTCACCACCGAGACCTCATCACTAGGACAGCGAACTCTTCACTACCGAGCCCTCATCACTGGGACAGCAAACTCTTCACCACCGAGCTCTCATCACTGGGACAGCGAACACTTCACCACCGAGCACTCATCACTGGGACAGCGAACTCTTCACCACCGAGAACTCATCACTAGGACAATGAACTGATCATCACCGAGACCTCATCACTAGGACAGCAAACGTTTCACCACTGAGCCCTCATCACTAGGACAGCGAACCGTTCACCACCGAGACCTCATCACTAGGACAGCGAACTCTTCACCACCGAGACCTCATCACTAGAACAGCGAACTCTTCACCACCGAGCCCTCATCACTAGGACAGTGAACTCCTCACCACCGAGACCACATCACTAGGACAGCAAACTTTTCACCACTGAGCCCTCATCACTAGGATAGCGAACCATTCACAACCGAGCCCTCATCACTAGGACAGCGAACTGTTCACCACTGAGCCCTCATCACTAGGACAGCGAACTCTTCACCACCGAGACCTCATCACTAGGACAATGAACTGTTCACCATCGAGCCCTCATCACTGGGACAGCGAACTTCTCACCACCGAGCCCTCATCACTAGTACAGCGAATGTTTCACCACCGAGACCACATCACTAGGACAGAGGACTTTTATCCACCGAGACCTCCTCACTAGGACAGCGAAATTTTCACCACAGAGACCTCATCACTAGGACAGCGAACTCTTCACCACCTAGCCCTCATCACTAGTACAGCGAACTCTTCACCACCGAGCCCTCATCACTAGGACAATGAACTCTTCACCACCGAGAATTCATCACTAGGTCAATGAACTGTTCACCACCGAGACCTCATCACTAGGAAAGCGAACTGTTCACCACTGAGACCTCATCACTAGGACAGCGAACTCTTCACCACCGAGACCTCATCACAAGGACAGCGAACTCTTCACCATCGAGACCACATCACTAGGACAATGAACTGTTCACCACTGAGACCTCATCACTGGGGCAGTGAACTCTTCAACACTGAGCCCTCATCACTAGGACAGCGAACTTTACACCACCGAACCCTCATCGCTAGGACAGCAAACTTTTCACCACTGAGCCCTCATCACGAGGACAGTGAAATTTTCACCACCGAGCTCTCATCACTAGGACAGCGAAGCTTTCACCACCGAGCCTTCATCACTAGGACAGCGAACTCTTCACCACCGAGACCTCATCACTAGGAGAGCGAACTCTTCACCACCGAGACCTCATCACTAGGACAGCGAACTCTTTACTACCGAGCCCTCATTACTGGGACAGCAAACTCTTCACCACCGAGCCCTCATCACTGGGACAGCGAACTCTTCACCACCGAGAACTCATCACTAGGACAATGAACTGATCATCACCGAGACCTCATCACTAGGACAGCAAACGTTTCACCACTGAGCCCTCATCACTAGGACAGCGAACCGTTCACCACCGAGACCTTATCACTAGGACAGCGAAATCTTCACCACCGAGACCTCATCACTAGAACAGCGAACTCTTCACCACCGAGCCCTCATCACTAGGACAGTGAACTCCTCACCACCGAGACCACATCACTAGGACAGCAAACTTTTCACCACTGAGCCCTCATCAGTAGGACAGCGAACCATTCACAACAGAGCCCTCATCACTAGGACAGCGAACTGTTCACCACTGAGCCCTCATCACTAGGACAGCGAACGCTTCACCACCGAGACCTCATCACTAGGACAATGAACTGTTCACCATCGAGCCCTCATCACTGGGACAGCGAACTTCTCACCACCGAGCCCTCATCACAAGTACAGCGAACGTTTCACCACCGAGACCACATCACTAGGACAGAGGACTTTTATCCACCGAGCCCTCCTCACTAGGACAGCGAAATTTTCACCACCGAGACCTCCTCACTCGGACAGCGAACTCTTCACCACCGAGCCCTCATCATTAGTACAGCGAACTCTTCACCACCGAGCCCTCATCACTAGGACAATGAACTCTTCACCACCGAGAATTCATCACTAGTTCAATGAACTGTTCACCACAGAGACATCATCACTAGGACAGTGAACTTTTCACCACTGAGCCCTCATCACTAGGACAGTGAACCCTTCACCACCGAGCCCTCATCACTAGGACAGTGAACTCTTCACCACCGAGCCCTCATCACTAGGAAAGCGAACTCTTCGCCACTGAGCCCTCATCACTAGGACAGTGAAATTTTCAGCACCGAGCTCTCATCACTAGGACAGCGAACCTTTCACCACCGAGCCTTCATCACTAGGACAGCGAACTATTCACCACCGAGACCTCATCACTAGGAGAGCGAACTCTTCACCACCGAGAACTCATCACTAGGACAGCGAACGCTTCACCACCGAGACCTCATCACTAGGACAATGAACTGTTCACCATCGAGCCCTCATCACTGGGACAGCGAACTTCTCACCACCGAGCCCTCATCACAAGTACAGCGAACGTTTCACCACCGAGACCACATCACTAGGACAGAGGACTTTTATCCACCGAGCCCTCCTCACTAGGACAGCGAAATTTTCACCACCGAGACCTCCTCACTCGGACAGCGAACTCTTCACCACCGAGCCCTCATCATTAGTACAGCGAACTCTTCACCACCGAGCCCTCATCACTAGGACAATGAACTCTTCACCACCGAGAATTCATCACTAGTTCAATGAACTGTTCACCACAGAGACATCATCACTAGGACAGTGAACTTTTCACCACTGAGCCCTCATCACTAGGACAGTGAACCCTTCACCACCGAGCCCTCATCACTAGGACAGTGAACTCTTCACCACCGAGCCCTCATCACTAGGAAAGCGAACTCTTCGCCACTGAGCCCTCATCACTAGGACAGTGAAATTTTCAGCACCGAGCTCTCATCACTATGACAGCGAACCTTTCACCACCGAGCCTTCATCACTAGGACAGCGAACTCTTCACCACCGAGACCTCATCACTAGGAGAGCGAACTCTTCACCACCGAGACCTCATCACTAGGACAGCGAACTCTTCACTACCGAGCCCTCATCACTGGGACAGCAAACTCTTCACCACCGAGCTCTCATCACTGGGACAGCGAACACTTCACCACCGAGCACTCATCACTGGGACAGCGAACTCTTCACCACCGAGAACTCATCACTAGGACAATGAACTGATCATCACCGAGACCTCATCACTAGGACAGCAAACGTTTCACCACTGAGCCCTCATCACTAGGACAGCGAACCGTTCACCACCGAGACCTCATCACTAGGACAGCGAACTCTTCACCACCGAGACCTCATCACTAGAACAGCGAACTCTTCACCACCGAGCCCTCATCACTAGGACAGTGAACTCCTCACCACCGAGACCACATCACTAGGACAGCAAACTTTTCACCACTGAGCCCTCATCACTAGGATAGCGAACCATTCACAACCGAGCCCTCATCACTAGGACAGCGAACTGTTCACCACTGAGCCCTCATCACTAGGACAGCGAACTCTTCACCACCGAGACCTCATCACTAGGACAATGAACTGTTCACCATCGAGCCCTCATCACTGGGACAGCGAACTTCTCACCACCGAGCCCTCATCACTAGTACAGCGAATGTTTCACCACCGAGACCACATCACTAGGACAGAGGACTTTTATCCACCGAGACCTCCTCACTAGGACAGCGAAATTTTCACCACCGAGACCTCATCACTAGGACAGCGAACTCTTCACCACCTAGCCCTCATCACTAGTACAGCGAACTCTTCACCACCGAGCCCTCATCACTAGGACAATGAACTCTTCACCACCGAGAATTCATCACTAGGTCAATGAACTGTTCACCACCGAGACATCATCACTAGGACAGTGAACTTTTCACCACTGAGCCCTCATCACTAGGACAGTGAACCATTCAGCACCGAGCCCTCATCACCAGGACAGTGAACTCTTCAACACAGAGCCCTCATCACTAGGAAAGCGAACTCTTCGCCACTGAGCCCTCATCACTAGGACATCGAACCGTTCACCACCGAGCCCTCATCACTAGGACAGCGAACTCTTCACCACCGAGACCTCATCACTAGGACAGCGAACTGTTCACCACTGAGACCTCATCACTAGGACAGCGAACTCTTCACCACCGAGCCCTCATCACTAGGACAGCGAACTGTTCACCACCGAGACCTCATCACTAGGACAGCGAACTCTTCACCACAGAGACCTCATCACTAGGACGGCGAACTCTTCACCACCGAGCCTCCATCACTAGGACAGCGAACTTTTCACCACTGAGCCCTCATCACTAGGACAGCGAACTTTTCATCACCGAGCCCTCATCACTAGGACAGCGAACCGTTCACCACCGAGCACTCATCACTAGGACAGCGAACCATTCACCACCGAGCCCTCATCAATAGTACAGTGAACCGTTCACCACCGAGCCCTCGTCACTAGGACAGCGAACCGTTCACGACTGAGGCCTAGTCACTAGGACAGCGAACTTTTCACCACCGAGACCTCATCACAAGGACAGCGAACTCTTCACCACCGAGACCACATCACTAGGACAATGAACTGTTCACCATCGAGCCCTCATCATTGGGACAGCGAACTTCTCACCACCGAGCCCTCATCACTAGTACAGCGAACGTTTCACCACCGAGACCACATCACTAGGACAGAGGACTTTTATCCACCGAGACCTCCTCACTAGGACAGCGAAATTTTCACCACCGAGACCTCCTCACTCGGACAGCGAACTCTTCACCACCGAGCCCTCATCATTAGTACAGCGAACTCTTCACCACCGAGCCCTCATCACTAGGACAATGAACTCTTCACCACCGAGAATTCATCACTAGTTCAATGAACTGTTCACCACAGAGACATCATCACTAGGACAGTGAACTTTTCACCACTGAGCCCTCATCACTAGGACAGTGAACCCTTCACCTCCGAGCCCTCATCACTAGGACAGTGAACTCTTCACCACCGAGCCCTCATCACTAGGAAAGCGAACTCTTCGCCACTGAGCCCTCATCACTAGGACAGTGAAATTTTCAGCACCGAGCTCTCATCACTAGGACAGCGAACCTTTCACCACCGAGCCTTCATCACTAGGACAGCGAACTCTTCACCACCGAGACCTCATCACTAGGAGAGCGAACTCTTCACCACCAAGACCTCATCACTAGGACAGCGAACTCTTCACTACCGAGCCCTCATCACTGGGACAGCAAACTCTTCACCACCGAGCTCTCATCACTGGGACAGCGAACTCTTCACCACCGAGCCCTCATCACTGGGACAGCAAACGTTTCACCACTGACCTCTCATCACTAGGACAGCGAACCGTTCACCACCGAGACCTCATCACTAGGACAGCGAACTCTTCACCACCGAGACCTCATCACTAGAACAGCGAACTCTTCACCACCGAGCCCTCATCACTAGGACAGTGAACTCCTCACCACCGAGACCACATCACTAGGACAGCAAACTTTTCACCACTGAGCCCTCATCACTAGTATAGCGAACCATTCACAACCGAGCCCTCATCACTAGGACAGCGAACTGTTCACCACCGAGACCTCATCACTAGGACAATGAACTGTTCACCATCGAGCCCTCATCACTGGGACAGCGAACTTCTCACCACCGAGCCCTCATCACTAGTACAGCGAATGTTTCACCACCGAGCCCTCATCACTAGGACAGTGAACCATTCACCACCGAGCCCTCATCACCAGGACAGAGAACTCTTCAACACAGAGCCCTCATCACTAGGAAAGCGAACTCTTCGCCACTGAGCCCTCATCACTAGGACATCGAACCGTTCACCACCGAGCCCTCATCACTAGGACAGCGAACTCTTCACCACCGAGACCTCATCACTAGGACAGCGAACTGTTCACCACTGAGACCTCATCACTAGGACAGCGAACTCTTCACCACCGAGCCCTCATCACTAGGACAGCGAACTGTTCACCACCGAGACCTCATCACTAGGACAGCGAACTCTTCACCACAGAGACCTCATCACTAGGACGGCGAACTCTTCACCACCGAGCCTCCATCACTAGGACAGCGAACTTTTCACCACTGAGCCCTCATCACTAGGACAGCGAACTTTTCATCACCGAGCCCTCATCACTAGGACAGCGAACCGTTCACCACCGAGCCCTCATCACTAGGACAGCGAACCATTCACCACCGAGCCCTCATCAATAGTACAGTGAACCGTTCACCACCGAGCCCTCGTCACTAGGACAGCGAACGGTTCACGACTGAGGCCTAGTCACTAGGACAGCGAACTTTTCACCACCGAGACCTCATCACAAGGACAGCGAACTCTTCACCACCGAGACCACATCTCTAGGACAATGAACTCTTCACCACCGAGCCCTCATCACTAGGACAGTGAACTCCTCACCACCGAGACCACATCACTAGGACAGCAAACTTTTCACCACTGAGCCCTCATCACTAGGATAGTGAACCATTCACAACCGAGCCCTCATCACTAGGACAGCGAACTGTTCACCACTGAGCCCTCATCACTAGGACAGCGAACTCTTCACCACCGAGACCTCATCACTAGGACAATGAACTGTTCACCATCGAGCCCTCATCACTGGGACAGCGAACTTCTCACCACCGAGCCATCATCACTAGTATAGCGAACGTTTCACCACCGAGACCACATCACTAGGACAGAGGACTTTTATCCCCCGAGACCTCCTCACTAGGACAGCGAAATTTTCACCACCGAGACCTCATCACTAGGATAGCGAACTCTTCACCACCTAGCCCTCATCACTAGTACAGCGAACTCTTCACCACCGAGCCCTCATCACTAGTACAATGAACTCTTCACCACCGAGAATTCATCACTAGGTCAATGAACTGTTCACCACTGAGCCCTCATCACTAGGACATCGAACCGTTCACCACCGAGCCCTCATCACTAGGACAGCGAACCCTTCACCACCGAGACCTCATCACTAGGACAGCGAACTGTTCACCACTGAGACCTCATCACTAGGACAGCGAACTCTTCACCACCGAGCCCTCACCACTAGGTCAGCGAACTGTTCACCACCGAGACCTCATCACTAGGACAGCGAACTCTTCACCACAGAGACCTCATCACTAGGACGGCGAACTCTTCACCACCGAGCCTCCATCACTAGGACAGCGAACTTTTCACCACTGAGCCCTCATCACTAGGACAGCGAACTTTTCATCACCGAGCCCTCATCACTAGGACAGCGAACCGTTCACCACCGAGACCTCATCACTAGGACAGCGAACTGTTCACCACTGAGACCTCATCACTAGGACAGCGAACTCTTCACCACCGAGACCTCATCACAAGGACAGCGAACTCTTCACCACCGAGACCACATCACTAGGACAATGAACTGTTCACCACTGAGACCTCATCACTGGGGCAGTGAACTCTTCAACACTGAGCCCTCATGACTAGGACAGCGAACTTTACACCACCGAACCCTCATCACTAGGACAGCAAACTTTTCACCACTGAGCCCTCATCACGAGGACAGTGAAATTTTCACCACCGAGCTCTCATCACTAGGACAGCGAAGCTTTCACCACCGAGCCTTCATCACTAGGACAGCGAACTCTTCACCACCGAGACCTCATCACTAGGAGAGCGAACTCTTCACCACCGAGACCTCATCACTAGGACAGCGAACTCTTTACTACCGAGCCCTCATTACTGGGACAGCAAACTCTTCACCACCGAGCCCTCATCACTGGGACAGCGAACTCTTCACCACCGAGAACTCATCACTAGGACAATGAACTGCTCATCACCGAGACCTCATCACTAGGACAGCAAACGTTTCACCAATGAGCCCTCATCACTAGGACAGCGAACCGTTCACCACCGAGACCTTATCACTAGGAGAGCGAACTCTTCACCACCGAGACCTCATCACTAGAACAGCGAACTCTTCACCACCGAGCCCTCATCACTAGGACAGTGAACTCCTCACCACCGAGACCACATCACTAGGACAGCAAACTTTTCACCACTGAGCCCTCATCACTAGGACAGCGAACCATTCACAACAGAGCCCTCATCACTAGGACAGCGAACTGTTCACCACTGAGCCCTCATCACTAGGACAGCGAACGCTTCACCACCGAGACCTCATCACTAGGACAATGAACTGTTCACCATCGAGCCCTCATCACTGGGACAGCGAACTTCTCACCACCGAGCCCTCATCACTAGTACAGCGAACGTTTCACCACCGAGACCACATCACTAGGACAGAGGACTTTTATCCACCGAGACCTCATCACTAGGACAGCGAACTCTTCACCACCGAGACCTCATCACTAGGACAGTGAACTCCTCACCACCGAGACCACATCACTAGGACAGCAAACTTTTCACCACTGAGCCCTCATCACTAGGACAGCGAACCATTCACAACAGAGCCCTCATCACTAGGACAGCGAACTCTTCACCACCGAGACCTCATCACTAGAACAGCGAACTCTTCACCACCGAGCCCTCATCACTAGGACAGTGAACTCCTCACCACCGAGACCACATCACTAGGACAGCAAACTTTTCACCACTGAGCCCTCATCACTAGGATAGCGAACCATTCACAACCGAGCCCTCATCACTAGGACAGCGAACTGTTCACCACCGAGACCTCATCACTAGGACAATGAACTGTTCACCATCGAGCCCTCATCACTAGGACAGCAAACTTTTCACCACTGAGCCCTCATCACTAGGATAGCGAACCATTCACAACCGAGCCCTCATCACTAGGACAGCGAACTGTTCACCACCGAGACCACATCACTAGGACAGTGAACTTTTCACCACTGAGCCCTCATCACTGGGACAGCGAACTTCTCACCACCGAGCCCTCATCACTAGTACAGCGAATGTTTCACCACCGAGCCCTCATCACTAGGACAGTGAACCATTCACCACCGAGCCCTCATCACCAGGACAGTGAACTCTTCAACACAGAGCCCTCATCACTAGGAAAGCGAACTCTTCGCCACTGAGCCCTCATCACTAGGACATCGAACCGTTCACCACCGAGCCCTCATCACTAGGACAGCGAACTCTTCACCACCGAGACCTCATCACTAGGACAGCGAACTGTTCACCACTGAGACCTCATCACTAGGACAGCGAACTCTTCACCACCGAGCCCTCATCACTAGGACAGCGAACTGTTCACCACCGAGACCTCATCACTAGGACAGCGAACTCTTCACCACAGAGACCTCATCACTAGGACGGCGAACTCTTCACCACCGAGCCTCCATCACTAGGACAGCGAACTTTTCACCACTGAGCCCTCATCACTAGGACAGCGAACTTTTCATCACCGAGCCCTCATCACTAGGACAGCGAACCGTTCACCACCGAGCCCTCATCACTAGGACAGCGAACCATTCACCACCGAGCCCTCATCAATAGTACAGTGAACCGTTCACCACCGAGCCCTCGTCACTAGGACAGCGAACGGTTCACGACTGAGGCCTAGTCACTAGGACAGCGAACTTTTCACCACCGAGACCTCATCACAAGGACAGCGAACTCTTCACCACCGAGACCACATCTCTAGGACAATGAACTCTTCACCACCGAGCCCTCATCACTAGGACAGTGAACTCCTCACCACCGAGACCACATCACTAGGACAGCAAACTTTTCACCACTGAGCCCTCATCACTAGGATAGTGAACCATTCACAACCGAGCCCTCATCACTAGGACAGCGAACTGTTCACCACTGAGCCCTCATCACTAGGACAGCGAACTCTTCACCACCGAGACCTCATCACTAGGACAATGAACTGTTCACCATCGAGCCCTCATCACTGGGACAGCGAACTTCTCACCACCGAGCCATCATCACTAGTATAGCGAACGTTTCACCACCGAGACCACATCACTAGGACAGAGGACTTTTATCCCCCGAGACCTCCTCACTAGGACAGCGAAATTTTCACCACCGAGACCTCATCACTAGGATAGCGAACTCTTCACCACCTAGCCCTCATCACTAGTACAGCGAACTCTTCACCACCGAGCCCTCATCACTAGTACAATGAACTCTTCACCACCGAGAATTCATCACTAGGTCAATGAACTGTTCACCACTGAGCCCTCATCACTAGGACATCGAACCGTTCACCACCGAGCCCTCATCACTAGGACAGCGAACCCTTCACCACCGAGACCTCATCACTAGGACAGCGAACTGTTCACCACTGAGACCTCATCACTAGGACAGCGAACTCTTCACCACCGAGCCCTCACCACTAGGTCAGCGAACTGTTCACCACCGAGACCTCATCACTAGGACAGCGAACTCTTCACCACAGAGACCTCATCACTAGGACGGCGAACTCTTCACCACCGAGCCTCCATCACTAGGACAGCGAACTTTTCACCACTGAGCCCTCATCTCTAGGACAGCGAACTTTTCATCACCGAGCCCTCATCACTAGGACAGCGAACCGTTCACCACCGAGACCTCATCACTAGGACAGCGAACTGTTCACCACTGAGACCTCATCACTAGGACAGCGAACTCTTCACCACCGAGACCTCATCACAAGGACAGCGAACTCTTCACCACCGAGACCACATCACTAGGACAATGAACTGTTCACCACTGAGACCTCATCACTGGGGCAGTGAACTCTTCAACACTGAGCCCTCATGACTAGGACAGCGAACTTTACACCACCGAACCCTCATCACTAGGACAGCAAACTTTTCACCACTGAGCCCTCATCACGAGGACAGTGAAATTTTCACCACCGAGCTCTCATCACTAGGACAGCGAAGCTTTCACCACCGAGCCTTCATCACTAGGACAGCGAACTCTTCACCACCGAGACCTCATCACTAGGAGAGCGAACTCTTCACCACCGAGACCTCATCACTAGGACAGCGAACTCTTTACTACCGAGCCCTCATTACTGGGACAGCAAACTCGTCACCACCGAGCCCTCATCACTGGGACAGCGAACTCTTCACCACCGAGAACTCATCACTAGGACAATGAACTGATCATCACCGAGACCTCATCACTAGGACAGCAAACGTTTCACCAATGAGCCCTCATCACTAGGACAGCGAACCGTTCACCACCGAGACCTTATCACTAGGAGAGCGAACTCTTCACCACCGAGACCTCATCACTAGAACAGCGAACTCTTCACCACCGAGCCCTCATCACTAGGACAGTGAACTCCTCACCACCGAGACCACATCACTAGGACAGCAAACTTTTCACCACTGAGCCCTCATCACTAGGACAGCGAACCATTCACAACAGAGCCCTCATCACTAGGACAGCGAACTGTTCACCACTGAGCCCTCATCACTAGGACAGCGAACGCTTCACCACCGAGACCTCATCACTAGGACAATGAACTGTTCACCATCGAGCCCTCATCACTGGGACAGCGAACTTCTCACCACCGAGCCCTCATCACTAGTACAGCGAACGTTTCACCACCGAGACCACATCACTAGGACAGAGGACTTTTATCCACCGAGACCTCATCACTAGGACAGCGAACTCTTCACCACCGAGACCTCATCACTAGGACAGTGAACTCCTCACCACCGAGACCACATCACTAGGACAGCAAACTTTTCACCACTGAGCCCTCATCACTAGGACAGCGAACCATTCACAACAGAGCCCTCATCACTAGGACAGCGAACTCTTCACCACCGAGACCTCATCATTAGAACAGCGAACTCTTCACCACCGAGCCCTCATCACTAGGACAGTGAACTCCTCACCACCGAGACCACATCACTAGGACAGCAAACTTTTCACCACTGAGCCCTCATCACTAGGATAGCGAACCATTCACAACCGAGCCCTCATCACTAGGACAGCGAACTGTTCACCACCGAGACCTCATCACTAGGACAATGAACTGTTCACCATCGAGCCCTCATCACTAGGACAGCAAACTTTTCACCACTGAGCCCTCATCACTAGGATAGCGAACCATTCACAACCGAGCCCTCATCACTAGGACAGCGAACTGTTCACCACCGAGACCACATCACTAGGACAGTGAACTTTTCACCACTGAGCCCTCATCACTAGGACAGTGAACCATTCACCACCGAGCCCTCATCACCAGGACAGTGAACTCTTCAACACAGAGCCCTCATCACTAGGAAAGCGAACTCTTCGCCACTGAGCCCTCATCACTAGGACATCGAACCGTTCACCACCGAGCCCTCATCACTAGGACAGCGAACTCTTCACCACCGAGACCTCATCACTAGGACAGCGAACTGTTCACCACTGAGACCTCATCACTAGGACAGCGAACTCTTCACCACCGAGCCCTCATCACTAGGACAGCGAACTGTTCACCACCGAGACCTCATCACTAGGACAGCGAACTCTTCACCACAGAGACCTCATCACTAGGACGGCGAACTCTTCACCACCGAGCCTCCATCACTAGGACAGCGAACTTTTCACCACTGAGCCCTCATCACTAGGACAGCGAACTTTTCATCACCGAGCCCTCATCACTAGGACAGCGAACCGTTCACCACCGAGCCCTCATCACTAGGACAGCGAACCATTCACCACCGAGCCCTCATCAATAGTACAGTGAACCGTTCACCACCGAGCCCTCGTCACTAGGACAGCGAACGGTTCACGACTGAGGCCTAGTCACTAGGACAGCGAACTTTTCACCACCGAGACCTCATCACAAGGACAGCGAACTCTTCACCACCGAGACCACATCACTAGGACAATGAACTCTTCACCACCGAGCCCTCATCACTAGGACAGTGAACTCCTCACCACCGAGACCACATCACTAGGACAGCAAACTTTTCACCACTGAGCCCTCATCACTAGGATAGTGAACCATTCACAACCGAGCCCTCATCACTAGGACAGCGAACTGTTCACCACTGAGCCCTCATCACTAGGACAGCGAACTCTTCACCACCGAGACCTCATCACTAGGACAATGAACTGTTCACCATCGAGCCCTCATCACTGGGACAGCGAACTTCTCACCACCGAGCCATCATCACTAGTATAGCGAACGTTTCACCACCGAGACCACATCACTAGGACAGAGGACTTTTATCCCCCGAGACCTCCTCACTAGGACAGCGAAATTTTCACCACCGAGACCTCATCACTAGGATAGCGAACTCTTCACCACCTAGCCCTCATCACTAGTACAGCGAACTCTTCACCACCGAGCCCTCATCACTAGTACAATGAACTCTTCACCACCGAGAATTCATCACTAGGTCAATGAACTGTTCACCACTGAGCCCTCATCACTAGGACATCGAACCGTTCACCACCGAGCCCTCATCACTAGGACAGCGAACCCTTCACCACCGAGACCTCATCACTAGGACAGCGAACTGTTCACCACTGAGACCTCATCACTAGGACAGCGAACTCTTCACCACCGAGCCCTCACCACTAGGTCAGCGAACTGTTCAACACCGAGACCTCATCACTAGGACAGCGAACTCTTCACCACAGAGACCTCATCACTAGGACGGCGAACTCTTCACCACCGAGCCTCCATCACTAGGACAGCGAACTTTTCACCACTGAGCCCTCATCACTAGGACAGCGAACTTTTCATCACCGAGCCCTCATCACTAGGACAGCGAACCGTTCACCACCGAGACTTCATCACTAGGACAGCGAACTGTTCACCACTGAGACCTCATCACTAGGACAGCGAACTCTTCACCACCGAGACCTCATCACAAGGACAGCGAACTCTTCACCACCGAGACCACATCACTAGGACAATGAACTGTTCACCACTGAGACCTCATCACTGGGGCAGTGAACTCTTCAACACTGAGCCCTCATGACTAGGACAGCGAACTTTACACCACCGAACCCTCATCACTAGGACAGCAAACTTTTCACCACTGAGCCCTCATCACGAGGACAGTGAAATTTTCACCACCGAGCTCTCATCACTAGGACAGCGAAGCTTTCACCACCGAGCCTTCATCACTAGGACAGCGAACTCTTCACCACCGAGACCTCATCACTAGGAGAGCGAACTCTTCACCACCGAGACCTCATCACTAGGACAGCGAACTCTTTACTACCGAGCCCTCATTACTGGGACAGCAAACTCTTCACCACCGAGCCCTCATCACTGGGACAGCGAACTCTTCACCACCGAGAACTCATCACTAGGACAATGAACTGATCATCACCGAGACCTCATCACTAGGACAGCAAACGTTTCACCAATGAGCCCTCATCACTAGGACAGCGAACCGTTCACCACCGAGACCTTATCACTAGGAGAGCGAACTCTTCACCACCGAGACCTCATCACTAGAACAGCGAACTCTTCACCACCGAGCCCTCATCACTAGGACAGTGAACTCCTCACCACCGAGACCACATCACTAGGACAGCAAACTTTTCACCACTGAGCCCTCATCACTAGGACAGCGAACCATTCACAACAGAGCCCTCATCACTAGGACAGCGAACTGTTCACCACTGAGCCCTCATCACTAGGACAGCGAACGCTTCACCACCGAGACCTCATCACTAGGACAATGAACTGTTCACCATCGAGCCCTCATCACTGGGACAGCGAACTTCTCACCACCGAGCCCTCATCACTAGTACAGCGAACGTTTCACCACCGAGACCACATCACTAGGACAGAGGACTTTTATCCACCGAGACCTCATCACTAGGACAGCGAACTCTTCACCACCGAGACCTCATCACTAGGACAGTGAACTCCTCACCACCGAGACCACATCACTAGGACAGCAAACTTTTCACCACTGAGCCCTCATCACTAGGACAGCGAACCATTCACAACAGAGCCCTCATCACTAGGACAGCGAACTCTTCACCACCGAGACCTCATCACTAGGACAGTGAACTGTTCACAACTGAGACCTCATCACTAGGACAGCGAATTCTTCACCACTGAACCCTCATCACTAGGACAGCGAACTTTACACCACCGAACCCTCATCACTAGGACAGCGAACTCTTCACTACCGAGCCCTCATCACTGGGACAGCAAACTCTTCACCACCGAGCTCTCATCACTGGGACAGCGAACGCTTCATCACCGAGCCCTCATCACTGGGACAGCGAACTCTTCACCACCGAGAACTCATCACTAGGACAATGAACTGATCATCACCGAGACCTCATCACTAGGACAGCAAACTTTTCACCACTGAGCCCTCATCACTAGGACAGCGAACCGTTCACCACCGAGACCTCATCACTAGGACAGCGAACTCTTCACCACCGAGACCTCATCACTAGAACAGCGAACTCTTCACCACCGAGCCCTCATCACTAGGACAGTGAACTCCTCACCACCGAGACCACATCACTAGGACAGCAAACTTTTCACCACTGAGCCCTCATCACTAGGACAGCGAACCATTCACAACAGAGCCCTCATCACTAGGACAGCGAACTCTTCACCACTGAGACCTCATCACTAGGACAGTGAACTGTTCACAACTGAGACCTCATCACTAGGACAGCGAACTTTTCACCACTGAGCCCTTATCACTACGACAGCGAACTGTTCACCACCGAGACCTCATCACTAGGACAGCGAATTCTTCACCACTGAACCCTCATCACTAGGACAGCGAACTTTACACCACCGAACCCTCATCACTAGGAAAGCAAACTTTTCACCACTGAGCCCTCATCACGAGGACAGTGAACTCTTCACCACCGAGACCTCATCACTAGGACAGCGAACTCTTCACCACCGAGACCTCATCACTAGGACAGCGAACTCTTCACTACCGAGCGCTCATCACTGGGACAGCGAACTCTTCACCACCGAGAACTCATCACTAGGACAATGAACTGATCATCACCAAGACCTCATCACTAGGACAGCAAACTTTTCACCACTGAGCCCTCATCACTAGGACAGTGAACCGTTCACCACCGAGACCTCATCACTAGGACAGCGAACTCTTCACCACCGAGCCCTCATCACTAGGACAGTGAACTCTTCACCACCGAGCCCTCATCACTAGGACAGTGAACTCCTCACCACCGAGACCTCATCACTAGGACAATGAACTGTTCACCATCGAGCCCTCATCACTGGGACAGCGAACCTCTCACCACCGAGCCATCATCACTAGTACAGCGAACGTTTCACCACCGAGAACACATCACTAGGACAGAGGACTTTTATCCCCCGAGACCTCCTCACTAGGACAGCGAAATTTTCACCACCGAGACCTCATCACTAGGATAGCGAACTCTTCACCACCTAGCCCTCATCACTAGTACAGCGAACTCTTCACCACCGAGCCCTCATCACTAGTACAATGAACTCTTCACCACCGAGAATTCATCACTAGGTCAATGAACTGTTCACCACCGAGACCTCATCACTAGGACAGTGAACTTTTCACCACTGAGCCCTCATCACTAGGACAGTGAACCATTCACCACCGAGCCCTCATCACCAGGACAGTGAACTCTTCAACACAGAGCCCTCATCACTAGGACATCGAACCGTTCACCACCGAGCCCTCATCACTAGGACAGCGAACTCTTCACCACCGAGACCTCATCACTAGGACAGCGAACTGTTCACCACTGAGACCTCATCACTAGGACAGCGAACTCTTCACCACCGAGCCCTCACCACTACGACAGCGAACTGTTCACCACCGAGACTTCATCACTAGGACAGCGAACTCTTCACCACAGAGACCTCATCTCTAGGACGGCGAACTCTTCACCACCGAGCCTCCATCACTAGGACAGCGAACCTTTCACCACTGAGCCCTCATCACTAGGACAGCGAACTTTTCATCACCGAGCCCTCATCACTAGGACAGCGAACCGTTCACCACCGAGACCTCATCACTAGGACAGCAAACTTTTCACCACTGAGCCATCATCACTAGGACAGTGAACCGTTCACCACCGAGACCTCATCACTAGGACAGCGAACTCTTCACCACCGAGCCCTCATCACTAGGACAGCGAACTCTTCACCACCGAGCCCTCATCACTAGGACAGCGAACTTTTCATCACCGAGCCCTCATCACTAGGACAGCGAACCGTTCACCACCGAGACCTCATCACTAGGACAGCGAACTGTTCACCACTGAGACCTCATCACTAGGACAGCGAACTCTTCACCACTGAGACCTCATCACTAGGACAGTGAACTGTTCACAACTGAGAACTCATCACTAGGACAGCGAACTTTTCACCACTGAGCCCTTATCACTACGACAGCGAACTGTTCACCACCGAGACCTCATCACTAGGACAGCGAATTCTTCACCACTGAACCCTCATCACTAGGACAGCGAACTTTACCCCACCGAACCCTCATCACTAGGAAAGCAAACTTTTCACCACTGAGCCCTCATCACGAGGACAGTGAACTCTTCACCACCGAGACCTCATCACTAGGACAGCGAACTCTTCACCACCGAGACCTCATCACTAGGACAGCGAACTCTTCACTACCGAGCGCTCATCACTGGGACAGCGAACTCTTCACCACCGAGAACTCATCACTAGGACAATGAACTGATCATCACCAAGACCTCATCACTAGGACAGCAAACTTTTCACCACTGAGCCCTCATCACTAGGACAGTGAACCGTTCACCACCGAGACCTCATCACTAGGACAGCGAACTGTTCACCACTGAGACCTCATCACTAGGACAGCGAACTCTTCACCACCGAAACCTCATCACAAGGACAGCGAACTCTTCACCACCGAGACCACATCACTAGGACAATGAACTGTTCACCACTGAGACCTCATCACTGGGACAGCGAACTCTTCACCACCGAGCCCTCATCACTAGTACAATGAACTCTTCACCACCGAGAATTCATCACTAGGTCAATGAACTGTTCACCACCGAGACATCATCACTAGGACAGTGAAATTTTCACCACTGAGCCCTCATCACTAGGACAGTGAACCATTCACCACCGAGCCCTCATCACCAGGACAGTGAACTCTTCAACACAGAGCCCTCATCACTAGGAAAGCGAACTCTTCGCCACTGAGCCCTCATCACTAGGACATCGAACCGTTCACCACCGAGCCCTCATCACTAGGACAGCGAACTCTTCACCACCGAGACCTCATCACTAGGACAGCGAACTGTTCACCACTGAGACCTCATCACTAGGACAGCGAACTCTTCACCACCGAGCCCTAACCACTAGGACAGCGAACTGTTCACCACCGAGACCTCATCACTAGGAGAGCGAACTCTTCACCACCGAGCCTCCATCACTAGGACAGCGAACTTTTCACCACTGAGCCCTCATCACTAGGACAGCGAACCATTCACAACAGAGCCCTCATCACTAGGACAGCGAACTCTTCACCACTGAGACCTCATCACTAGGACAGTGAACTGTTCACAACTGAGACCTCATCACTAGGACAGCGAACTTTTCACCACTGAGCCCTTATCACTACGACAGCGAACTGTTCACCACCGAGACCTCATCACTAGGACAGCGAATTCTTCACCACTGAACCCTCATCACTAGGACAGCGAACTTTACACCACCGAACCCTCATCACTAGGAAAGCAAACTTTTCACCACTGAGCCCTCATCACGAGGACAGTGAACTCTTCACCACCGAGACCTCATCACTAGGACAGCGAACTCTTCACCACCGAGACCTCATCACTAGGACAGCGAACTCTTCACTACCGAGCGCTCATCACTGGGACAGCGAACTCTTCACCACCGAGAACTCATCACTAGGACAATGAACTGATCATCACCAAGACCTCATCACTAGGACAGCAAACTTTTCACCACTGAGCCCTCATCACTAGGACAGTGAACCGTTCACCACCGAGACCTCATCACTAGGACAGCGAACTCTTCACCACCGAGCCCTCATCACTAGGACAGCGAACTCTTCACCACCGAGCCCTCATCACTAGGACAGTGAACTCCTCACCACCGAGACCACATCACTAGGACAGCAAACTTTTCACCACTGAGCCCTCATCACTAGGATAGTGAACCATTCACAACCGAGCCCTCATCACTAGGACAATGAACTGTTCACCACCGAGACCTCATCACTAGGACAATGAACTGTTCCCCATCGAGCCCTCATCACTGGGACAGCGAACTTCTCACCACCGAGCCATCATCACTAGTACAGCGAACGTTTCACCACCGAGACCACATCACTAGGACAGAGGACTTTTATCCCCCGAGACCTCCTCACTAGGACAGCGAAATTTTCACCACCGAGACCTCATCACTAGGATAGCGAACTCTTCACCACCTAGCCCTCATCACTAGTACAGCGAACTCTTCACCACCGAGCCCTCATCACTAGTACAATGAACTCTTCACCACCGAGAATTCATCACTAGGTCAATGAACTGTTCACCACCGAGACATCATCACTAGGACAGTGAACTTTTCACCACTGAGCCCTCATCACTAGGACAGTGAACCATTCACCACCGAGCCCTCATCACCAGGACAGTGAACTCTTCAACACAGAGCCCTCATCACTAGGACATCGAACCGTTCACCACCGAGCCCTCATCACTAGGACAGCGAACTCTTCACCACCGAGACCTCATCACTAGGACAGCGAACTGTTCACCACTGAGACCTCATCACTAGGACAGCGAACTCTTCACCACCGAGCCCTCACCACTACGACAGCGAACTGTTCACCACCGAGACTTCATCACTAGGACAGCGAACTCTTCACCACAGAGACCTCATCACTAGGACGGCGAACTCTTCACCACCGAGCCTCCATCACTAGGACAGCGAACCTTTCACCACTGAGCCCTCATCACTAGGACAGCGAACTTTTCATCACCGAGCCCTCATCACTAGGACAGCGAACCGTTCACCACCGAGACCTCATCACTAGGACAGCAAACTTTTCACCACTGAGCCCTCATCACTAGGACAGTGAACCGTTCACCACCGAGACCTCATCACTAGGACAGCGAACTCTTCACCACCGAGCCCTCATCACTAGGACAGCGAACTCTTCACCACCGAGCCCTCATCACTAGGACAGCGAACTTTTCATCACCGAGCCCTCATCACTAGGACAGCGAACCGTTCACCACCGAGACCTCATCACTAGGACAGCGAACTGTTCACCACTGAGACCTCATCACTAGGACAGCGAACTCTTCACCACTGAGACCTCATCACTAGGACAGTGAACTGTTCACAACTGAGACCTCATCACTAGGACAGCGAACTTTTCACCACTGAGCCCTTATCACTACGACAGCGAACTGTTCACCACCGAGACCTCATCACTAGGACAGCGAATTCTTCACCACTGAACCCTCATCACTAGGACAGCGAACTTTACACCACCGAACCCTCATCACTAGGAAAGCAAACTTTTCACCACTGAGCCCTCATCACGAGGACAGTGAACTCTTCACCACCGAGACCTCATCACTAGGACAGCGAACTCTTCACCACCGAGACCTCATCACTAGGACAGCGAACTCTTCACTACCGAGCGCTCATCACTGGGACAGCGAACTCTTCACCACCGAGAACTCATCACTAGGACAATGAACTGATCATCACCAAGACCTCATCACTAGGACAGTGAACTGTTCACAACTGAGACCTCATCACTAGGACAGCGAACTTTTCACCACTGAGCCCTTATCACTACGACAGCGAACTGTTCACCACCGAGACCTCATCACTAGGACAGCGAATTCTTCACCACTGAACCCTCATCACTAGGACAGCGAACTTTACACCACCGAACCCTCATCACTAGGAAAGCAAACTTTTCACCACTGAGCCCTCATCACGAGGACAGTGAACTCTTCACCACCGAGACCTCATCACTAGGACAGCGAACTCTTCACCACCGATACCTCATCACTAGGACAGCGAACTCTTCACTACCGAGCGCTCATCACTGGGACAGCGAACTCTTCACCACCGAGAACTCATCACTAGGACAATGAACTGATCATCACCAAGACCTCATCACTAGGACAGCAAACTTTTCACCACTGAGCCCTCATCACTAGGACAGTGAACCGTTCACCACCGAGACCTCATCACTAGGACAGCGAACTCTTCACCACCGAGCCCTCATCACTAGGACAGCGAACTCTTCACCACCGAGCCCTCATCACTAGGACAGTGAACTCCTCACCACCGAGACCACATCACTAGGACAGCAAACTTTTCACCACTGAGCCCTCATCACTAGGATAGTGAACCATTCACAACCGAGCCCTCATCACTAGGACAATGAACTGTTCACCACCGAGACCTCATCACTAGGACAATGAACTGTTCACCATCGAGCCCTCATCACTGGGACCGCGAACTTCTCACCACCGAGCCATCATCACTAGTACAGCGAACGTTTCACCACCGAGACCACATCACTAGGACAGAGGACTTTTATCCCCCGAGACCTCCTCACTAGGACAGCGAAATTTTCACCACCGAGACCTCATCACTAGGATAGCGAACTCTTCACCACCTAGCCCTCATCACTAGTACAGCGAACTCTTCACCACCGAGCCCTCATCACTAGTACAATGAACTCTTCACCACCGAGAATTCATCACTAGGTCAATGAACTGTTCACCACCGAGACATCATCACTAGGACAGTGAACTTTTCACCACTGAGCCCTCATCACTAGGACAGTGAACCATTCACCACCGAGCCCTCATCACCAGGACAGTGAACTCTTCAACACAGAGCCCTCATCACTAGGACATCGAACCGTTCACCACCGAGCCCTCATCACTAGGACAGCGAACTCTTCACCACCGAGACCTCATCACTAGGACAGCGAACTGTTCACCACTGAGACCTCATCACTAGGACAGCGAACTCTTCACCACCGAGCCCTCACCACTACGACAGCGAACTGTTCACCACCGAGACTTCATCACTAGGACAGCGAACTCTTCACCACAGAGACCTCATCACTAGGACGGCGAACTCTTCACCACCGAGCCTCCATCACTAGGACAGCGAACCTTTCACCACTGAGCCCTCATCACTAGGACAGCGAACTTTTCATCACCGAGCCCTCATCACTAGGACAGCGAACCGTTCACCACCGAGACCTCATCACTAGGACAGCAAACTTTTCACCACTGAGCCCTCATCACTAGGACAGTGAACCGTTCACCACCGAGACCTCATCACTAGGACAGCGAACTCTTCACCACCGAGCCCTCATCACTAGGACAGCGAACTCTTCACCACCGAGCCCTCATCACTAGGACAGCGAACTGTTCACCACTGAGACCTCATCACTAGGACAGCGAACTCTTCACCACTGAGACCTCATCACTAGGACAGTGAACTGTTCACAACTGAGACCTCATCACTAGGACAGCGAACTTTTCACCACTGAGCCCTTATCACTACGACAGCGAACTGTTCACCACCGAGACCTCATCACTAGGACAGCGAATTCTTCACCACTGAACCCTCATCACTAGGACAGCGAACTTTACACCACCGAACCCTCATCACTAGGAAAGCAAACTTTTCACCACTGAGCCCTCATCACGAGGACAGTGAACTCTTCACCACCGAGACCTCATCACTAGGACAGCGAACTCTTCACCACCGAGACCTCATCACTAGGACAGCGAACTCTTCACTACCGAGCGCTCATCACTGGGACAGCGAACTCTTCACCACCGAGAACTCATCACTAGGACAATGAACTGATCATCACCAAGACCTCATCACTAGGACAGCAAACTTTTCACCACTGAGCCCTCATCACTAGGACAGTGAACCGTTCACCACCGAGACCTCATCACTAGGACAGCGAACTCTTCACCACCGAGCCCTCATCACTAGGACAGCGAACTCTTCACCACCGAGCCCTCATCACTAGGACAGCGAACTTTTCATCACCGAGCCCTCATCACTAGGACAGCGAACCGTTCACCACCGAGACCTCATCACTAGGACAGCGAACTGTTCACCACTGAGACCTCATCACTAGGACAGCGAACTCATCACCACCGAAACCTCATCACAAGGACAGCGAACTCTTCACCACCGAGACCACATCACTAGGACAATGAACTGTTCACCACTGAGATCTCATCACTGGGACAGCGAACTCTTCACCACCGAGCCCTCATCACTAGTACAATGAACTCTTCACCACCGAGAATTCATCACTAGGTCAATGAACTGTTCACCACCGAGACATCATCACTAGGACAGTGAAATTTTCACCACTGAGCCCTCATCACTAGGACAGTGAACCATTCACCACCGAGCCCTCATCACCAGGACAGTGAACTCTTCAACACAGAGCCCTCATCACTACGACAGCGAACTGTTCACCACCGAGACTTCATCACTAGGACAGCGAACTCTTCACCACAGAGACCTCATCACTAGGACGGCGAACTCTTCACCACCGAGCCTCCATCACTAGGACAGCGAACCTTTCACCACTGAGCCCTCATCACTAGGACAGCGAACTTTTCATCACCGAGCCCTCATCACTAGGACAGCGAACCGTTCACCACCGAGACCTCATCACTAGGACAGCAAACTTTTCACCACTGAGCCCTCATCACTAGGACAGTGAACCGTTCACCACCGAGACCTCATCACTAGGACAGCGAACTCTTCACCACCGAGCCCTCATCACTAGGACAGCGAACTCTTCACCACCGAGCCCTCATCACTAGGACAGCGAACTGTTCACCACTGAGACCTCATCACTAGGACAGCGAACTCTTCACCACTGAGACCTCATCACTAGGACAGTGAACTGTTCACAACTGAGACCTCATCACTAGGACAGCGAACTTTTCACCACTGAGCCCTTATCACTACGACAGCGAACTGTTCACCACCGAGACCTCATCACTAGGACAGCGAATTCTTCACCACTGAACCCTCATCACTAGGACAGCGAACTTTACACCACCGAACCCTCATCACTAGGAAAGCAAACTTTTCACCACTGAGCCCTCATCACGAGGACAGTGAACTCTTCACCACCGAGACCTCATCACTAGGACAGCGAACTCTTCACCACCGAGACCTCATCACTAGGACAGCGAACTCTTCACTACCGAGCGCTCATCACTGGGACAGCGAACTCTTCACCACCGAGAACTCATCACTAGGACAATGAACTGATCATCACCAAGACCTCATCACTAGGACAGCAAACTTTTCACCACTGAGCCCTCATCACTAGGACAGTGAACCGTTCACCACCGAGACCTCATCACTAGGACAGCGAACTCTTCACCACCGAGCCCTCATCACTAGGACAGCGAACTCTTCACCACCGAGCCCTCATCACTAGGACAGCGAACTTTTCATCACCGAGCCCTCATCACTAGGACAGCGAACCGTTCACCACCGAGACCTCATCACTAGGACAGCGAACTGTTCACCACTGAGACCTCATCACTAGGACAGCGAACTCATCACCACCGAAACCTCATCACAAGGACAGCGAACTCTTCACCACCGAGACCACATCACTAGGACAATGAACTGTTCACCACTGAGATCTCATCACTGGGACAGCGAACTCTTCACCACCGAGCCCTCATCACTAGTACAATGAACTCTTCACCACCGAGAATTCATCACTAGGTCAATGAACTGTTCACCACCGAGACATCATCACTAGGACAGTGAAATTTTCACCACTGAGCCCTCATCACTAGGACAGTGAACCATTCACCACCGAGCCCTCATCACCAGGACAGTGAACTCTTCAACACAGAGCCCTCATCACTAGGAAAGCGAACTCTTCGCCACTGAGCCCTCATCACTAGGACATCGAACCGTTCACCACCGAGCCCTCATCACTAGGACAGCGAACTCTTCACCACCGAGACCTCATCACTAGGACAGCGAACTCTTCACCACTGAGACCTCATCACTAGGACAGTGAACTGTTCACAACTGAGACCTCATCACTAGGACAGCGAACTTTTCACCACTGAGCCCTTATCACTACGACAGCGAACTGTTCACCACCGAGACCTCATCACTAGGACAGCGAATTCTTCACCACTGAACCCTCATCACTAGGACAGCGAACTTTACACCACCGAACCCTCATCACTAGGAAAGCAAACTTTTCACCACTGAGCCCTCATCACGAGGACAGTGAACTCTTCACCACCGAGACCTCATCACTAGGACAGCGAACTCTTCACCACCGAGACCTCATCACTAGGACAGCGAACTCTTCACTACCGAGCGCTCATCACTGGGACAGCGAACTCTTCACCACCGAGAACTCATCACTAGGACAATGAACTGATCATCACCAAGACCTCATCACTAGGACAGCAAACTTTTCACCACTGAGCCCTCATCACTAGGACAGTGAACCGTTCACCACCGAGACCTCATCACTAGGACAGCGAACTCTTCACCACCGAGCCCTCATCACTAGGACAGCGAACTCTTCACCACCGAGCCCTCATCACTAGGACAGCGAACTTTTCATCACCGAGCCCTCATCACTAGGACAGCGAACCGTTCACCACCGAGACCTCATCACTAGGACAGCGAACTGTTCACCACTGAGACCTCATCACTAGGACAGCGAACTCTTCACCACCGAAACCTCATCACAAGGACAGCGAACTCTTCACCACCGAGACCACATCACTAGGACAATGAACTGTTCACCACTGAGACCTCATCACTGGGACAGCGAACTCTTCACCACCGAGCCCTCATCACTAGTACAATGAACTCTTCACCACCGAGAATTCATCACTAGGTCAATGAACTGTTCACCACCGAGACATCATCACTAGGACAGTGAAATTTTCACCACTGAGCCCTCATCACTAGGACAGTGAACCATTCACCACCGAGCCCTCATCACCAGGACAGTGAACTCTTCAACACAGAGCCCTCATCACTAGGAAAGCGAACTCTTCGCCACTGAGCCCTCATCACTAGGACATCGAACCGTTCACCACCGAGCCCTCATCACTAGGACAGCGAACTCTTCACCACCGAGACCTCATCACTAGGACAGCGAACTGTTCACCACTGAGACCTCATCACTAGGACAGCGAACTCTTCACCACCGAGCCCTAACCACTAGGACAGCGAACTGTTCACCACCGAGACCTCATCACTAGGAGAGCGAACTCTTCACCACCGAGCCTCCATCACTAGGACAGCGAACTTTTCACCACTGAGCCCTCATCACTAGGACAGCGAACCATTCACAACAGAGCCCTCATCACTAGGACAGCGAACTCTTCACCACTGAGACCTCATCACTAGGACAGTGAACTGTTCACAACTGAGACCTCATCACTAGGACAGCGAACTTTTCACCACTGAGCCCTTATCACTACGACAGCGAACTGTTCACCACCGAGACCTCATCACTAGGACAGCGAATTCTTCACCACTGAACCCTCATCACTAGGACAGCGAACTTTACACCACCGAACCCTCATCACTAGGAAAGCAAACTTTTCACCACTGAGCCCTCATCACGAGGACAGTGAACTCTTCACCACCGAGACCTCATCACTAGGACAGCGAACTCTTCACCACCGAGACCTCATCACTAGGACAGCGAACTCTTCACTACCGAGCGCTCATCACTGGGACAGCGAACTCTTCACCACCGAGAACTCATCACTAGGACAATGAACTGATCATCACCAAGACCTCATCACTAGGACAGCAAACTTTTCACCACTGAGCCCTCATCACTAGGACAGTGAACCGTTCACCACCGAGACCTCATCACTAGGACAGCGAACTCTTCACCACCGAGCCCTCATCACTAGGACAGCGAACTCTTCACCACCGAGCCCTCATCACTAGGACAGTGAACTCCTCACCACCGAGACCACATCACTAGGACAGCAAACTTTTCACCACTGAGCCCTCATCACTAGGATAGTGAACCATTCACAACCGAGCCCTCATCACTAGGACAATGAACTGTTCACCACCGAGACCTCATCACTAGGACAATGAACTGTTCACCATCGAGCCCTCATCACTGGGACAGCGAACTTCTCACCACCGAGCCATCATGACTAGTACAGCGAACGTTTCACCACCGAGACCACATCACTAGGACAGAGGACTTTTATCCCCCGAGACCTCCTCACTAGGACAGCGAAATTTTCACCACCGAGACCTCATCACTAGGATAGCGAACTCTTCACCACCTAGCCCTCATCACTAGTACAGCGAACTCTTCACCACCGAGCCCTCATCACTAGTACAATGAACTCTTCACCACCGAGAATTCATCACTAGGTCAATGAACTGTTCACCACCGAGACATCATCACTAGGACAGTGAACTTTTCACCACTGAGCCCTCATCACTAGGACAGTGAACCATTCACCACTGAGCCCTCATCACCAGGACAGTGAACTCTTCAACACAGAGCCCTCATCACTAGGACATCGAACCGTTCACCACCGAGCCCTCATCACTAGGACAGCGAACTCTTCACCACCGAGACCTCATCACTAGGACAGCGAACTGTTCACCACTGAGACCTCATCACTAGGACAGCGAACTCTTCACCACCGAGCCCTCACCACTACGACAGCGAACTGTTCACCACCGAGACTTCATCACTAGGACAGCGAACTCTTCACCACAGAGACCTCATCACTAGGACGGCGAACTCTTCTCCACCGAGCCTCCATCACTAGGACAGCGAACCTTTCACCACTGAGCCCTCATCACTAGGACAGCGAACTTTTCATCACCGAGCCCTCATCACTAGGACAGCGAACCGTTCACCACCGAGACCTCATCACTAGGACAGCAAACTTTTCACCACTGAGCCCTCATCACTAGGACAGTGAACCGTTCACCACCGAGACCTCATCACTAGGACAGCGAACTCTTCACCACCGAGCCCTCATCACTAGGACAGCGAACTCTTCACCACCGAGCCCTCATCACTATGACAGCGAACTTTTCATCACCGAGCCCTCATCACTAGGACAGCGAACCGTTCACCACCGAGACCTCATCACTAGGACAGCGAACTGTTCACCACTGAGACCTCATCACTAGGACAGCGAACTCTTCACCACTGAGACCTCATCACTAGGACAGTGAACTGTTCACAACTGAGACCTCATCACTAGGACAGCGAACTTTTCACCACTGAGCCCTTATCACTACGACAGCGAACTGTTCACCACCGAGACCTCATCACTAGGACAGCGAATTCTTCACCACTGAACCCTCATCACTAGGACAGCGAACTTTACACCACCGAACCCTCATCACTAGGAAAGCAAACTTTTCACCACTGAGCCCTCATCACGAGGACAGTGAACTCTTCACCACCGAGACCTCATCACTAGGACAGCGAACTCTTCACCACCGAGACCTCATCACTAGGACAGCGAACTCTTCACTACCGAGCGCTCATCACTGGGACAGCGAACTCTTCACCACCGAGAACTCATCACTAGGACAATGAACTGATCATCACCAAGACCTCATCACTAGGACAGCAAACTTTTCACCACTGAGCCCTCATCACTAGGACAGTGAACCGTTCACCACCGAGACCTCATCACTAGGACAGCGAACTCTTCACCACCGAGCCCTCATCACTAGGACAGCGAACTCTTCACCACCGAGCCCTCATCACTAGGACAGCGAACTTTTCATCACCGAGCCCTCATCACTAGGACAGCGAACCGTTCACCACCGAGACCTCATCACTAGGACAGCGAACTGTTCACCACTGAGACCTCATCACTAGGACAGCGAACTCTTCACCACCGAAACCTCATCACAAGGACAGCGAACTCTTCACCACCGAGACCACATCACTAGGACAATGAACTGTTCACCACTGAGACCTCATCACTGGGACAGCGAACTCTTCACCACCGAGCCCTCATCACTAGTACAATGAACTCTTCACCACCGAGAATTCATCAGTAGGTCAATGAACTGTTCACCACCGAGACATCATCACTAGGACAGTGAAATTTTCACCACTGAGCCCTCATCACTAGGACAGTGAACCATTCACCACCGAGCCCTCATCACCAGGACAGTGAACTCTTCAACACAGAGCCCTCATCACTAGGAAAGCGAACTCTTCGCCACTGAGCCCTCATCACTAGGACATCGAACCGTTCACCACCGAGCCCTCATCACTAGGACAGCGAACTCTTCACCACCGAGACCTCATCACTAGGACAGCGAACTGTTCACCACTGAGACCTCATCACTAGGACAGCGAACTCTTCACCACCGAGCCCTAACCACTAGGACAGCGAACTGTTCACCACCGAGACCTCATCACTAGGAGAGCGAACTCTTCACCACCGAGCCTCCATCACTAGGACAGCGAACTTTTCACCACTGAGCCCTCATCACTAGGACAGCGACCCATTCACAACAGAGCCCTCATCACTAGGACAGCGAACTCTTCACCACTGAGACCTCATCACTAGGACAGTGAACTGTTCACAACTGAGACCTCATCACTAGGACAGCGAACTTTTCACCACTGAGCCCTTATCACTACGACAGCGAACTGTTCACCACCGAGACCTCATCACTAGGACAGCGAATTCTTCACCACTGAACCCTCATCACTAGGACAGCGAACTTTACACCACCGAACCCTCATCACTAGGAAAGCAAACTTTTCACCACTGAGCCCTCATCACGAGGACAGTGAACTCTTCACCACCGAGACCTCATCACTAGGACAGCGAACTCTTCACCACCGAGACCTCATCACTAGGACAGCGAACTCTTCACTACCGAGCGCTCATCACTGGGACAGCGAACTCTTCACCACCGAGAACTCATCACTAGGACAATGAACTGATCATCACCAAGACCTCATCACTAGGACAGCAAACATTTCACCACTGAGCCCTCATCACTAGGACAGTGAACCGTTCACCACCGAGACCTCATCACTAGGACAGCGAACTCTTCACCACCGAGCCCTCATCACTAGGACAGCGAACTCTTCACCACCGAGCCCTCATCACTAGGACAGTGAACTCCTCACCACCGAGACCACATCACTAGGACAGCAAACTTTTCATCACTGAGCCCTCATCACTAGGATAGTGAACCATTCACAACCGAGCCCTCATCACTAGGACAGCGAACTGTTCACCACTGAGCCCTCATCACTAGGACAGCGAACTCTTCACCACCGAGACCTCATCACTAGGACAATGAACTGTTCACCATCGAGCCCTCATCACTGGGACAGCGAACTTCTCACCACCGAGTCATCATCACTAGTACAGCGAACGTTTCACCACCGAGACCACATCACTAGGACAGAGGAATTTTATCCCCCGAGACCTCCTCAATAGGACAGTGAAATTTTCACCACCGAGACATCATCACTAGGACAGTGAACTTTTCACCACTGAGCCCTCATCACTAGGACAGTGAACCATTCACCACCGAGCCCTCATCACCAGGACAGTGAAATCTTCAACACAGAGCCCTCATCACTAGGACAGCGAACTGTTCACCACTGAGACCTCATCACTAGGACAGCGAACTCTTCACCACCGAGCCCTCACCACTAGGACAGCGAACTCTTCACCACCGAGACCTCATCACTAGGACAGCGAACTGTTCACCACTGAGACCTCATCACTAGGACAGCGAACTCTTCACCACCGAGCCCTCACCACTAGGACAGCGAACTGTTCACCACCAATACCTCATCACTAGGACAGCAAACTCTTCACCACAGAGACCTCATCACTAGGACGGCGAACTCTTCACCACCGAGCCTCCATCACTAGGACAGCGAACCTTTCACCACTGAGCCCTCATCACTAGGACAGCGAATTTTTCATCACCGAGCCCTCATCACTAGGACAGCGAACCGTTCACCACCGAGACCTCATCACTAGGACAGCGAACTGTTCACCACTGAGACCTCATCACTAGGACAGCGAACTCTTCACCACCGAGACCTCATCACAAGGACAGCGAACTCTTCACCACCGAGACCACATCACTAGGACAATGAACTGTTCACCACTGAGACCTCATCACTGGGACAGCGAACTCTTCACCACCGAGCCCTCATCACTAGGACAGTGAACTCTTCACCACCGAGACCTCATCACTAGGACAGCGAACTCTTCACTACCGAGCGCTCATCACTGGGACAGCGAACTCTTCACCACCGAGAACTCATCACTAGGACAATGAACTGATCATCACCAAGACCTCATCACTAGGACAGCAAACTTTTCACCACTGAGCCCTCATCACTAGGACAGTGAACCGTTCACCACCGAGACCTCATCACTAGGACAGCGAACTCTTCACCACCGAGCCCTCATCACTAGGACAGCGAACTCTTCACCACCGAGCCCTCATCACTAGGACAGCGAACTTTTCATCACCGAGCCCTCATCACTAGGACAGCGAACCGTTCACCACCGAGACCTCATCACTAGGACAGCGAACTGTTCACCACTGAGACCTCATCACTAGGACAGCGAACTCTTCACCACCGAAACCTCATCACAAGGACAGCGAACTCTTCACCACCGAGACCACATCACTAGGACAATGAACTGTTCACCACTGAGACCTCATCACTGTGACAGCGAACTCTTCACCACCGAGCCCTCATCACTAGTACAATGAACTCTTCACCACCGAGAATTCATCACTAGGTCAATGAACTGTTCACCACCGAGACATCATCACTAGGACAGTGAAATTTTCACCACTGAGCCCTCATCACTAGGACAGTGAACCATTCACCACCGAGCCCTCATCACCAGGACAGTGAACTCTTCAACACAGAGCCCTCATCACTAGGAAAGCGAACTCTTCGCCACTGAGCCCTCATCACTAGGACAGCGAACTCTTCACCACCGAGACCTCATCACTAGGACAATGAACTGTTCACCATCGAGCCCTCATCACTGGGACAGCGAACTTCTCACCACCGAGTCATCATCACTAGTACAGCGAACGTTTCACCACCGAGACCACATCACTAGGACAGAGGACTTTTATCCCCCGAGACCTCCTCAATAGGACAGTGAAATTTTCACCACCGAGACCTCATCACTAGGATAGCGAACTCTTCACCACCTAGCCCTCATCACTAGTACAGCGAACTCTTCACCACCGAGCCCTCATCACTAGTACAATGAACTCTTCACCACCGAGAATTCATCACTAGGACAATGAACTGTTCACCACCGAGACATCATCACTAGGACAGTGAACTTTTCACCACTGAGCCCTCATCACTAGGACAGTGAACCATTCACCACCGAGCCCTCATCACCAGGACAGTGAACTCTTCAACACAGAGCCCTCATCACTAGGACATCGAACCGTTCACCACCGAGCCCTCATCACTAGGACAGCGAACTCTTCACCACCGAGACCTCATCACTAGGACAGCGAACTGTTCACCACTGAGACCTCATCACTAGGACAGCGAACTCTTCACCACCGAGCCCTCACCACTAGGACAGCGAACTGTTCACCACCGATACCTCATCACTAGGACAGCGAACTCTTCACCACAGAGACCTCATCACTAGGACGGCGAACTCTTCACCACCGAGCCTCCATCACTAGGACAGCGAACCTTTCACCACTGAGCCCTCATCACTAGGACAGCGAATTTTTCATCACCTAGCCCTCATCACTAGGACAGCGAACCGTTCACCACCGAGACCTCATCACTAGGACAGCGAACTGTTCACCACTGAGACCTCATCACTAGGAGAGCGAACTCTTCACCACCGAGACCTCATCACAAGGACAGCGAACTCTTCACCACCGAGACCACATCACTAGGACAATGAACTGTTCACCACTGAGACCTCATCACTGGGACAGCGAACTCTTCACCACCGAGCCCTCATCACTAGTACAATGAACTCTTCACCACCGAGAATTCATCACTAGGTCAATGAACTGTTCACCACCGAGACATCATCACTAGGACAGTGAAATTTTCACCACTGAGCCCTCATCACTAGGACAGTGAACCATTCACCACCGAGCCCTCATCACCAGGACAGTGAACTCTTCAACACAGAGCCCTCATCACTAGGAAAGCGAACTCTTCGCCACTGAGCCCTCATCACTAGGACATCGAACCGTTCACCACCGAGCCCTCATCACTAGGACAGCGAACTCTTCACCACCGAGACCTCATCACTAGGACAGCGAACTCTTCACCACCGAGCCCTCACCACTAGGACAGCGAACTGTTCACCACCGAGACCTCATCACTAGGAGAGCGAACTCTTCACCACCGAGCCTCCATCACTAGGACAGCGAACTTTTCACCACTGAGCCCTCAACACTAGGACAGCGAACTTTTCATCACCGAGCCCTCATCACTAGGACAGCGAACCGTTCACCACCGAGACCTCATCAATAGGACAGCGAACTGTTCACCACCGAGCCCTCACCACTAGGACAGCGAACTGTTCACCACCGAGACCTCATCACCAGGACAGTGAACTCTTCAACACAGAGCCCTCATCACTAGGAAAGCGAACTCTTCGCCACTGAGCCCTCATCACTAGGACATCGAACCGTTCACCACCGAGCCCTCATCACTAGGACAGCGAACTCTTCACCACCGAGACCTCATCACTAGGACAGCGAACTGTTCACCACTGAGACCTCATCACTAGGACAGCGAACTCTTCACCACCGAGCCCTCACCACTAGGACAGCGAACTGTTCACCACCGAGACCTCATCACTAGGACAGCGAACTCTTCACCACAGAGACCTCATCACTAGGACGGCGAACTCTTCACCACCGAGCCTCCATCACTAGGACAGCGAACTTTTCACCACTGAGCCCTCATCACTAGGACAGCGAACTTTTCATCACCGAGCCCTCATCACTAGGACAGCGAACCGATCACCACCGAGAACTCATCACTAGGACAGCGAACTGTTCACCACTGAGACCTCATCACTAGGACAGCGAACTTTTCATCACCGAGCCCTCATCACTAGGACAGCGAACCGTTCACCACCGAGACCTCATCACTAGGACAGCGAACTGTTCACCACTGAGACCTCATCACTAGGACAGCGAACTCTTCACCACCGAAACCTCATCACAAGGACAGCGAACTCTTCACCACCGAGACCACATCACTAGGACAATGAACTGTTCACCACTGAGACCTCATCACTGGGACAGCGAACTCTTCACCACCGAGCCCTCATCACTAGTACAATGAACTCTTCACCACCGAGAATTCATCACTAGGTCAATGAACTGTTCACCACCGAGACATCATCACTAGGACGGTGAAATTTTCACCACTGAGCCCTCATCACTAGGACAGTGAACCATTCACCACCGAGCCCTCATCACCAGGACAGTGAACTCTTCAACACAGAGCCCTCATCACTAGGAAAGCGAACTCTTCGCCACTGAGCCCTCATCACTAGGACATCGAACCGTTCACCACCGAGCCCTCATCACTAGGACAGCGAACTCTTCACCACCGAGACCTCATCACTAGGACAGCGAACTGTTCACCACTGAGACCTCATCACTAGGACAGCGAACTCTTCACCACCGAGCCCTAACCACTAGGACAGCGAACTGTTCACCACCGAGACCTCATCACTAGGAGAGCGAACTCTTCACCACCGAGCCTCCATCACTAGGACAGCGAACTTTTCACCACTGAGCCCTCATCACTAGGACAGCGACCCATTCACAACAGAGCCCTCATCACTAGTACAGCGAACTCTTCACCACTGAGACCTCATCACTAGGACAGTGAACTGTTCACAACTGAGACCTCATCACTAGGACAGCGAACTTTTCACCACTGAGCCCTTATCACTACGACAGCGAACTGTTCACCACCGAGACCTCATCACTAGGACAGCGAATTCTTCACCACTGAACCCTCATCACTAGGACAGCGAACTTTACACCACCGAACCCTCATCACTAGGAAAGCAAACTTTTCACCACTGAGCCCTCATCACGAGGACAGTGAACTCTTCACCACCGAGACCTCATCACTAGGACAGCGAACTCTTCACCACCGAGACCTCATCACTAGGACAGCGAACTCTTCACCACCGAGCCCTCATCACTAGGACAATGAACTGATCATCACCAAGACCTCATCACTAGGACAGCAAACATTTCACCACTGAGCCCTCATCACTAGGACAGTGAACCGTTCACCACCGAGACCTCATCACTAGGACAGCGAACTTTTCACCTCCGAGCCCTCATCACTAGGACAGCGAACTCTTCACCACCGAGCCCTCATCACTAGGACAGTGAACTCCTCACCACCGAGACCACATCACTAGGACAGCAAACTTTTCACCACTGAGCCCTCATCACTAGGATAGTGAACCATTCACAACCGAGCCCTCATCACTAGGACAGCGAACTGTTCACCACTGAGCCCTCATCACTAGGACAGCGAACTCTTCACCACCGAGACCTCATCACTAGGACAATGAACTGTTCACCATCGAGCCCTCATCACTGGGACAGCGAACTTCTCACCACCGAGTCATCATCACTAGTACAGCGAACGTTTCACCACCGAGACCACATCACTAGGACAGAGGACTTTTATCCCCCGAGACCTCCTCAATAGGACAGTGAAATTTTCACCACCGAGACCTCACCACTAGGATAGCGAACTCTTCACCACCTAGCCCTCATCACTAGTACAGCGAACTCTTCACCACCGAGCCCTCATCACTAGTACAATGAACTCTTCACCACCGAGAATTCATCACTAGGACAATGAACTGTTCACCACCGAGACATCATCACTAGGACAGTGAACTTTTCACCACTGAGCCCTCAGCACTAGGACAGTGAACCATTCACCACCGAGCCCTCATCACCAGGACAGTGAACTCTTCAACACAGAGCCCTCATCACTAGGACATCGAACCGTTCACCACCGAGCCCTCATCACTAGGACAGCGAACTCTTCACCACCGAGACCTCATCACTAGGACAGCGAACTGTTCACCACTGAGACCTCATCACTAGGACAGCGAACTCTTCACCACCGAGCCCTCACCACTAGGACAGCGAACTGTTCACCACCGATACCTCATCACTAGGACAGCGAACTCTTCACCACAGAGACCTCATCACTAGGACGGCGAACTCTTCACCACCGAGCCTCCATCACTAGGACAGCGAACCTTTCACCACTGAGCCCTCATCACTAGGACAGCGAATTTTTCATCACCGAGCCCTCATCACTAGGACAGCGAACCGTTCACCACCGAGACCTCATCACTAGGACAGCGAACTGTTCACCACTGAGACCTCATCACTAGGACAGCGAACTCTTCACCACCGAGACCTCATCACAAGGACAGCGAACTCTTCACCACCGAGACCACATCACTAGGACAATGAACTGTTCACCACTGAGACCTCATCACTGGGACAGCGAACTCTTCACCACCGAGCCCTCATCACTAGTACAATGAACTCTTCACCACCGAGAATTCATCACTAGGTCAATGAACTGTTCACCACCGAGACATCATCACTAGGACAGTGAAATTTTCACCACTGAGCCCTCATCACTAGGACAGTGAACCATTCACCACCGAGCCCTCATCACCAGGACAGTGAACTCTTCAACACAGAGCCCTCATCACTAGGAAAGCGAACTCTTCGCCACTGAGCCCTCATCACTAGGACATCGAACCGTTCACCACCGAGCCCTCATCACTAGGACAGCGAACTCTTCACCACCGAGACCTCATCACTAGGACAGCGAACTCTTCACCACCGAGCCCTCACCACTAGGACAGCGAACTGTTCACCACCGAGACCTCATCACTAGGAGAGCGAACTCTTCACCACCGAGCCTCCATCACTAGGACAGCGAACTTTTCACCACTGAGCCCTCACCACTAGGACAGCGAACTGTTCACCACCGAGACCTCATCACCAGGACAGTGAACTCTTCAACACAGAGCCCTCATCACTAGGAAAGCGAACTCTTCGCCACTGAGCCCTCATCACTAGGACATCGAACCGTTCACCACCGAGCCCTCATCACTAGGACAGCGAACTCTTCACCACCGAGACCTCATCACTAGGACAGCGAACTGTTCACCACTGAGACCTCATCACTAGGACAGCGAACTCTTCACCACCGAGCCCTCACCACTAGGACAGCGAACTGTTCACCACCGAGACCTCATCACTAGGACAGCGAACTCTTCACCACAGAGACCTCATCACTAGGACGGCGAACTCTTCACCACCGAGCCTCCATCACTAGGACAGCGAACTTTTCACCACTGAGCCCTCATCACTAGGACAGCGAACTTTTCATCACCGAGCCCTCATCACTAGGACAGCGAACCGATCACCACCGAGAACTCATCACTAGGACAGCGAACTGTTCACCACTGAGACCTCATCACTAGGACAGCGAACTCTTCACCACCGAGACCTCATCACAAGGACAGCGAACTCTTCACCACCGAGACCACATCACTAGGACAATGAACTGTTCACCACTGAGACCTCATCACTGGGGCAGTGAACTCTTCAACACTGAGCCCTCATCACTAGGACAGCGAACTTTACACCACCGAACCCTCATCACTAGGACAGCAAACTTTTCACCACTGAGCCCTCATCACGAGGACAGTGAAATTTTCACCACCGAGCTCTCATCACTAGGACAGCGAAGCTTTCACCACCGAGCCTTCATCACTAGGACAGCGAACTCTTCACCACCGAGACCTCATCACTAGGAGAGCGAACTCTTCACCACCGAGACCTCATCACTAGGACAGCGAACTCTTTACTACCGAGCCCTCATTACTGGGACAGCAAACTCTTCACCACCGAGCCCTCATCACTGGGACAGCGAACTCTTCACCACCGAGAACTCATCTCTAGGACAATGAACTGATCATCACCGAGACCTCATCACTAGGACAGCAAACGTTTCACCACTGAGCCCTCATCACTAGGACAGCGAACCGTTCACCACCGAGACCTTATCACTAGGACAGCGAACTCTTCACCACCGAGACCTCATCACTAGAACAGCGAACTCTTCACCACCGAGCCCTCATCACTAGGACAGTGAACTCCTCACCACCGAGACCACATCACTAGGACAGCAAACTTTTCACCACTGAGCCCTCATCACTAGGACAGCGAACCATTCACAACAGAGCCCTCATCACTAGGACAGCGAACTGTTCACCACTGAGCCCTCATCACTAGGACAGCGAACGCTTCACCACCGAGACCTCATCACTAGGACAATGAACTGTTCACCATCGAGCCCTCATCACTGGGACAGCGAACTTCTCACCACCGAGCCCTCATCACAAGTACAGCGAACGTTTCACCGCCGAGACCACATCACTAGGACAGAGGACTTTTATCCACCGAGCCCTCCTCACTAGCACAGCGAAATGTTCACCACCGAGACCTCCTCACTCGGACAGCGAACTCTTCACCACCGAGCCCTCATCATTAGTACAGCGAACTCTTCACCACCGAGCCCTCATCACTAGGACAATGAACTCTTCACCACCGAGAATTCATCACTAGTTCAATGAACTGTTCACCACAGAGACATCATCACTAGGACAGTGAACTTTTCACCACTGAGCCCTCATCACTAGGACAGTGAACCCTTCACCACCGAGCCCTCATCACTAGGACAGTGAACTCTTCACCACCGAGCCCTCATCACTAGGAAAGCGAACTCTTCGCCACTGAGCCCTCATCACTAGGACAGTGAAATTTTCAGCACCGAGCTCTCATCACTAGGACAGCGAACCTTTCACCACCGAGCCTTCATCACTAGGACAGCGAACACTTCACCACCGAGACCTCATCACTAGGAGAGCGAACTCTTCACCACCGAGACCTCATCACTAGGACAGCGAACTCTTCACTACCGAGCCCTCATCACTGGGACAGCAAACTCTTCACCACCGAGCTCTCATCACTGGGACAGCGAACACTTCACCACCGAGCCCTCATCACTGGGACAGCGAACTCTTCACCACCGAGAACTCATCACTAGGACAATGAACTGATCATCACCGAGACCTCATCACTAGGACAGCAAACGTTTCACCACTGAGCCCTCATCACGAGGACAGCGAACCGTTCACCACCGAGACCTCATCACTAGGACAGCGAACTCTTCACCACCGAGACCTCATCACTAGAACAGCGAACTCTTCACCACCGAGCCCTCATCACTAGGACAGTGAACTCCTCACCACCGAGACCACATCACTAGGACAGCAAACTTTTCACCACTGAGCCCTCATCACTAGGATAGCGAACCATTCACAACCGAGCCCTCATCACTAGGACAGCGAACTGTTCACCACTGAGCCCTCATCACTAGGACAGCGAACTCTTCACCACCGAGACCTCATCACTAGGACAATGAACTGTTCACCATCGAGCCCTCATCACTGGGACAGCGAACTTCTCACCACCGAGCCCTCATCACTAGTACAGCGAATGTTTCACCACCGAGACCACATCACTAGGACAGAGGACTTTTATCCACCGAGACCTCCTCACTAGGACAGCGAAATTTTCACCACCGAGACCTCATCACTAGGACAGCGAACTCTTCACCACCTAGCCCTCATCACTAGTACAGCGAACTCTTCACCACCGAGCCGTCATCACTAGGACAATGAACTCTTCACCACCGAGAATTCATCACTAGGTCAATGAACTGTTCACCACCGAGACATCATCACTAGGACAGTGAACTTTTCACCACTGAGCCCTGATCACTAGGACAGTGAACCATTCACCACCGAGCCCTCATCACCAGGACAGTGAACTCTTCAACACAGAGCCCTCATCACTAGGAAAGCGAACTCTTCGCCACTGAGCCCTCATCACTAGGACATCGAACCGTTCACCACCGAGCCCTCATCACTAGGACAGCGAACTCTTCACCACCGAGACCTCATCACTAGGACAGCGAACTGTTCACCACTGAGACCTCATCACTAGGACAGCGAACTCTTCACCACCGAGCCCTCATCACTAGGACAGCGAACTGTTCACCACCGAGACCTCATCACTAGGACAGCGAACTCTTCACCACAGAGACTTCATCACTAGGACGGCGAACTCTTCACCACCGAGCCTCCATCACTAGGACAGCGAACTTTTCACCACTGAGCCCTCATCACTAGGACAGCGAACTTTTCATCACCGAGCCCTCATCACTAGGACAGCGAACCGTTCACCACCGAGCACTCATCACTAGGACAGCGAACCATTCACCACCGAGCCCTCATCAATAGTACAGTGAACCGTTCACCACCGAGCCCTCGTCACTAGGACAGTGAACCGTTCACGACTGAGGCCTAGTCACTAGGACAGCGAACTTTTCACCACCGAGACCTCATCACAAGGAGAGCGAACTCTTCACCACCGAGACCACATCACTAGGACAATGAACTGTTCACCGTCGAGCCCTCATCATTGGGACAGCGAACTTCTCACCACCGAGCCCTCATCACTAGTACAGCGAACATTTCACCACCGAGACCACATCACTAGGACAGAGGACTTTTATCCACCGAGCCCTCCTCACTAGGACAGCGAAATTTTCACCACCGAGACCTCCTCACTCGGACAGCGAACTCTTCACCACCGAGCCCTCATCATTAGTACAGCGAACTCTTCACCACCGAGCCCTCATCACTAGGACAATGAACTCTTCACCACCGAGAATTCATCACTAGTTCAATGAACTGTTCACCACAGAGACATCATCACTAGGACAGTGAACTTTTCACCACTGAGCCCTCATCACTAGGACAGTGAACCCTTCACCACCGAGCCCTCATCACTAGGACAGTGAACTCTTCACCACCGAGCCCTCATCACTAGGAAAGCGAACTCTTCGCCACTGAGCCCTCATCACTAGGACAGTGAAATTTTCAGCACCGAGCTCTCATCACTAGGACAGCGAACCTTTCACCACCGAGCCTTCATCACTAGGACAGCAAACTCTTCACCACCGAGACCTCATCACTAGGAGAGCGAACTCTTCACCACCAAGACCTCATCACTAGGACAGCGAACTCTTCACTACCGAGCCCTCATCACTGGGACAGCAAACTCTTCACCACCGAGCTCTCATCACTGGGACAGCGAACTCTTCACCACCGAGCCCTCATCACTGGGACAGCGAACTCTTCACCACCGAGAACTCATCACTAGGAGAATGAACTGATCATCACCGAGACCTCATCACTAGGACAGCAAACGTTTCACCACTGAGCCCTCATCACTAGGACAGCGAACCGTTCACCACCGAGACCTCATCACAAGGACAGCGAACTCTTCACCACCGAGACCTCATCACTAGAACAGCGAACTCTTCACCACCGAGCCCTCATCACTAGGACAGTGAACTCCTCACCACCGAGACCACATCACTAGGACAGCAAACTTTTCACCACTGAGCCCTCATCACTAGGATAGCGAACCATTCACAACCGAGCCCTCATCACTAGGACAGCGAACTGTTCACCACTGAGCCCTCATCACTAGGACAGCGAACTCTTCACCACCGAGACCTCATCACTAGGACAATGAACTGTTCACCATCGAGCCCTCATCACTGGGACAGCGAACTTCTCACCACCGAGCCCTCATCACTAGTACAGCGAATGTTTCACCACCGAGACCACATCACTGGGACAGTGAACTTTTCACCACTGGGCCCTCATCACTAGGACAGTGAACCATTCACCACCGAGCCCTCATCACCAGGACAGTGAACTCTTCAACACAGAGCCCTCATCACTAGGAAAGCGAACTCTTCGCCACTGAGCCCTCATCACTAGGACATCGAACCGTTCACCATCGAGCCCTCATCACTGGGACAGCGAACTTCTCACCACCGAGCCCTCATCACTAGTACAGCGAATGTTTCACCACCGAGACCACATCACTAGGACAGAGGACTTTTATCCACCGAGACCTCCTCACTAGGACAGCGAAATTTTCACCACCGAGACCTCATCACTAGGACAGCGAACTCTTCACCACCTAGCCCTCATCACTAGTACAGCGAACTCTTCACCACCGAGCCCTCATCACTAGGACAATGAACTCTTCACCACCGAGAATTCATCACTAGGTCAATGAACTGTTCACCACCGAGACATCATCACTAGGACAGTGAACTTTTCACCACTGAGCCCTCATCACTAGGACAGTGAACCATTCACCACCGAGCCCTCATCACCAGGACAGTGAACTCTTCAACACAGAGCCCTCATCACTAGGAAAGCGAACTCTTCGCCACTGAGCCCTCATCACTAGGACATCGAACCGTTCACCACCGAGCCCTCATCACTAGGACAGCGAACTCTTCACCACCGAGACCTCATCACTAGGACAGCGAACTGTTCACCACTGAGACCTCATCACTAGGACAGCGAACTCTTCACCACCGAGCCCTCATCACTAGGACAGCGAACTGTTCACCACCGAGACCTCATCACTAGGACAGCGAACTCTTCACCACAGAGACTTCATCACTAGGACGGCGAACTCTTCACCACCGAGCCTCCATCACTAGGACAGCGAACTTTTCACCACTGAGCCCTCATCACTAGGACAGCGAACTTTTCATCACCGAGCCCTCATCACTAGGACAGCGAACCGTTCACCACCGAGCACTCATCACTAGGACAGCGAACCATTCACCACCGAGCCCTCATCAATAGTACAGTGAACCGTTCACCACCGAGCCCTCGTCACTAGGACAGTGAACCGTTCACGACTGAGGCCTAGTCACTAGGACAGCGAACTTTTCACCACCGAGACCTCATCACAAGGAGAGCGAACTCTTCACCACCGAGACCACATCACTAGGACAATGAACTGTTCACCATCGAGCCCTCATCATTGGGACAGCGAACTTCTCACCACCGAGCCCTCATCACTAGTACAGCGAACATTTCACCACCGAGACCACATCACTAGGACAGAGGACTTTTATCCACCGAGCCCTCCTCACTAGGACAGCGAAATTTTCACCACCGAGACCTCCTCACTCGGACAGCGAACTCTTCACCACCGAGCCCTCATCATTAGTACAGCGAACTCTTCACCACCGAGCCCTCATCACTAGGACAATGAACTCTTCACCACCGAGAATTCATCACTAGTTCAATGAACTGTTCACCACAGAGACATCATCACTAGGACAGTGAACTTTTCACCACTGAGCCCTCATCACTAGGACAGTGAACCCTTCACCACCGAGCCCTCATCACTAGGACAGTGAACTCTTCACCACCGAGCCCTCATCACTAGGAAAGCGAACTCTTCGCCACTGAGCCCTCATCACTAGGACAGTGAAATTTTCAGCACCGAGCTCTCATCACTAGGACAGCGAACCTTTCACCACCGAGCCTTCATCACTAGGACAGCAAACTCTTCACCACCGAGACCTCATCACTAGGAGAGCGAACTCTTCACCACCAAGACCTCATCACTAGGACAGCGAACTCTTCACTACCGAGCCCTCATCACTGGGACAGCAAACTCTTCACCACCGAGCTCTCATCACTGGGACAGCGAACTCTTCACCACCGAGCCCTCATCACTGGGACAGCGAACTCTTCACCACCGAGAACTCATCACTAGGAGAATGAACTGATCATCACCGAGACCTCATCACTAGGACAGCGAACCGTTCACCACCGAGACCTCATCACAAGGACAGCGAACTCTTCACCACCGAGACCTCATCACTAGAACAGCGAACTCTTCACCACCGAGCCCTCATCACTAGGACAGTGAACTCCTCACCACCGAGACCACATCACTAGGACAGCAAACTTTTCACCACTGAGCCCTCATCACTAGGATAGCGAACCATTCACAACCGAGCCCTCATCACTAGGACAGCGAACTGTTCACCACTGAGCCCTCATCACTAGGACAGCGAACTCTTCACCACCGAGACCTCATCACTAGGACAATGAACTGTTCACCATCGAGCCCTCATCACTGGGACAGCGAACTTCTCACCACCGAGCCCTCATCACTAGTACAGCGAATGTTTCACCACCGAGACCACATCACTGGGACAGTGAACTTTTCACCACTGGGCCCTCATCACTAGGACAGTGAACCATTCACCACCGAGCCCTCATCACCAGGACAGTGAACTCTTCAACACAGAGCCCTCATCACTAGGAAAGCGAACTCTTCGCCACTGAGCCCTCATCACTAGGACATCGAACCGTTCACCACCGAGCCCTCATCACTAGGACAGCGAACTCTTCACCACCGAGACCTCATCACTAGGACAGCGAACTGTTCACCACTGAGACCTCATCACTAGGACAGCGAACTCTTCACCACCGAGCCATCATCACTAGGACAGCGAACTGTTCACCACCGAGACCTCATCACTAGGACAGCGAACTCTTCACCACAGAGACCTCATCACTAGGACGGCGAACTCTTCACCACCGAGCCTCCATCACTAGGACAGCGAACTTTTCACCACTGAGCCCTCATCACTAGGACAGCGAACTTTTCATCACCGAGCCCTCATCACTAGGACAGCGAACCGTTCACCACCGAGCCCTCATCACTAGGACAGCGAACCATTCACCACCGAGCCCTCATCAATAGTACAGTGAACCGTTCACCACCGAGCCCTCGTCACTAGGACAGCGAACCGTTCACGACTGAGGCCTAGTCACTAGGACAGCGAACTTTTCACCACCGAGACCTCATCACAAGGACAGCGAACTCTTCACCACCGAGACCACATCACTAGGACAATGAACTCTTCACCACCGAGCCCTCATCACTAGGACAGTGAACTCCTCACCACCGAGACCACATCACTAGGACAGCAAACTTTTCACCACTGAGCCCTCATCACTAGGATAGTGAACCATTCACAACCGAGCCCTCATCACTAGGACAGCGAACTGTTCACCACCGAGCCCTCATCACTAGGACAGCGAACTCTTCACCACCGAGACCTCATCACTAGGACAATGAACTGTTCACCATCGAGCCCTCATCACTGGGACAGCGAACTTCTCACCACCGAGCCATCATCACTAGTATAGCGAACGTTTCACCACTGAGACCACATCACTAGGACAGAGGACTTTTATCCCCCGAGACCTCCTCACTAGGACAGCGAAATTTTCACCACCGAGACCTCATCACTAGGATAGCGAACTCTTCACCACCTAGCCCTCATCACTAGTACAGCGAACTCTTCACCACCGAGCCCTCATCACTAGTACAATGAACTCTTCACCACAGAGAATTCATCACTAGGTCAATGAACTGTTCACCACCGAGACATCATCACTAGGACAGTGAACTTTTCACCACTGAGCCCTCATCACTAGGACAGTGAACCATTCACCACCGAGCACTCATCACCAGGACAGTGAACTCTTCAACACAGAGCCCTCATCACTAGGACATCGAACCGTTCACCACCGAGCCCTCATCACTAGGACAGCGAACTCTTCACCACCGAGACCTCATCACTAGGACAGCGAACTCTTCACCACAGAGACCTCATCACTAGGACGGCGAACTCTTCACCACCGAGCCTCCATCACTAGGACAGCGAACTTTTCACCACTGAGCCCTCATCACTAGGACAGCGAACTTTTCATCACCGAGCCCTCATCACTTGGACAGCGAACCGTTCACCACCGAGACCTCATCACTAGGACAGCGAACTGTTCACCACTGAGACCTCATCACTAGGACAGCGAACTCTTCACCACCGAGACCTCATCACAAGGACAGCGAACTCTTCACCACCGAGACCACATCACTAGGACAATGAACTGTTCACCACTGAGACCTCATCACTGGGACAGCGAACTCTTCACCACTGAGCCCTCATCACTAGTACAATGAACTCTTCACCACCGAGAATTCATCACTAGGACAGTGAACTCCTCACCACCGAGACCACATCACTAGGACAGCAAACTTTTCACCACTGGGCCCTCATCACTAGGATAGCGAACCATTCACAACCGAGCCCTCATCACTAGGACAGCGAACTGTTCACCACTGAGCCCTCATCACTAGGACAGCGAACTCTTCACCACCGAGACCTCATCACTAGGACAATGAACTGTTCACCATCGAGCCCTCATCACTGGGACAGCGAACTTCTCACCACCGAGCCCTCATCACTAGTACAGCGAATGTTTCACCACCGAGACCACATCACTAGGACAAAGGACTTTTATCCACCGAGACCTCCTCACTAGGACAGCGAAATTTTCACCACCGAGACCTCATCACTAGGACAGCGAACTCTTCACCACCTAGCCCTCATCACTAGTACAGCGAACTCTTCACCACCGAGCCCTCATCACTAGGACAATCTCTTCACCACCGAGAATTCATCACTAGGTCAATGAACTGTTCACCACCGAGACATCATCACTAGGACAGTGAACTTTTCACCACTGAGCCCTCATCACTAGGACAGTGAACCATTCACCACCGAGCCCTCATCACCAGGACAGTGAACTCTTCAACACAGAGCCCTCATCACTAGGAAAGCGAACTCTTCGCCACTGAGCCCTCATCACTAGGACATCGAACCGTTCACCACCGAGCCCTCATCACTAGGACAGCGAACTCTTCACCACCGAGACCTCATCACTAGGACAGCGAACTGTTCACCACTGAGACCTCATCACTAGGACAGCGAACTCTTCACCACCGAGCCCTCATCACTAGGACAGCGAACTGTTCACCACCGAGACCTCATCACTAGGACAGCGAACTCTTCACCACAGAGACCTCATCACTAGGACGGCGAACTCTTCACCACCGAGCCTCCATCACTAGGACAGCGAACTTTTCACCACTGAGCCCTCATCACTAGGACAGCGAACTTTTCATCACCGAGCCCTCATCACTAGGACAGCGAACCGTTCACCACCGAGCCCTCATCACTAGGACAGCGAACCATTCACCACCGAGCCCTCATCAATAGTACAGTGAACCGTTCAACACCGAGCCCTCGTCACTAGGACAGCGAACCGTTCACGACTGAGGCCTAGTCACTAGGACAGCGAACTTTTCACCACCGAGACCTCATCACAAGGACAGCGAACTCTTCACCACCGAGACCACATCACTAGGACAATGAACTGTTCACCATCGAGCCCTCATCATTAGGACAGCGAACTTCTCACCACCGAGCCCTCATCACTAGTACAACGAACGTTTCACCACCGAGACCACATCACTAGGACAGAGGACTTTTATCCACCGAGCCCTCCTCACTAGGACAGCGAAATTTTCACCACCGAGACCTCCTCACTCGGACAGCGAACTCTTCACCACCGAGCCCTCATCATTAGTACAGCGAACTCTTCACCACCGAGCCCTCATCACTAGGACAATGAACTCTTCACCACCGAGAATTCATCACTAGTTCAATGAACTGTTCACCACAGAGACATCATCACTAGGACAGTGAACTTTTCACCACTGAGCCCTCATCACTAGGACAGTGAACCCTTCACCACTGAGCCCTCATCACTAGGACAGTGAACTCTTCACCACCGAGCCCTCATCACTAGGAAAGCGAACTCTTCGCCACTGAGCCCTCATCACTAGGACAGTGAAATTTTCAGCACCGAGCTCTCATCACTAGGACAGCGAACCTTTCACCACCGAGCCTTCATCACTAGGACAGCGAACTCTTCACCACCGAGACCTCATCACTAGGAGAGCGAACTCTTCACCACCGAGACCTCATCACTAGGACAGCGAACTCTTCACCACCGAGCCCTCATCACTGGGACAGCAAACTCTTCACCACCGAGCTCTCATCACTGGGACAGCGAACTCTTCACCACCGAGCCCTCATCACTGGGACAGCGAACTCTTCACCACCGAGAAATCATCACTAGGACAATGAACTGATCATCACCGAGACCTCATCACTAGGACAGCAAACGTTTCACCACTGAGCCCTCATCACTAGGACAGCGAACCGTTCACCACCGAGACCTCATCACTAGGACAGCGAACTCTTCACCACCGAGACCTCATCACTAGAACAGCGAACTCTTCACCACCGAGCCCTCATCACTAGGACAGTGAACTCCTCACCACCGAGACCACATCACTAGGACAGCAAACTTTTCACCACTGAGCCCTCATCACTAGGATAGCGAAGCATTCACAACCGAGCCCTCATCACTAGGACAGCGAACTGTTCACCACTGAGCCCTCATCACTAGGACAGCGAACTCTTCACCACCGAGACCTCATCACTAGGACAATGAACTGTTCACCATCGAGCCCTCATCACTGGGACAGCGAACTTCTCACCACCGAGCCCTCATCACTAGTACAGCGAATGTTTCACCACCGAGACCACATCACTAGGACAGTGAACTTTTCACCACTGAGCCCTCATCACTAGGACAGTGAACCATTCACCACCGAGCCCTCATCACCAGGACAGTGAACTCTTCAACACAGAGCCCTCATCACTAGGAAATCGAACTCTTCGCCACTGAGCCCTCATCACTAGGACATCGAACCGTTAACCACCGAGCCCTCATCACTAGGACAGCGAACTCTTCACCACCGAGACCTCATCACTAGGACAGCGAACTGTTCACCACTGAGACCTCATCACTAGGACAGCGAACTCTTCACCACCGAGCCCTCATCACTAGGACAGCAAACTGTTCACCACCGAGACATCATCACTAGGACAGTGAAATTTTCACCACTGAGCCCTCATCACTAGGACAGTGAACCATTCACCACCGAGCCCTCATCACCAGGACAGTGAACTCTTCAACACAGAGCCCTCATCACTAGGAAAGCGAACTCTTCGCCACTGAGCCCTCATCACTAGGACATCGAACCGTTCACCACCGAGCCCTCATCACTAGGACAGCGAACTCTTCACCACCGAGACCTCATCACTAGGACAGCGAACTCTTCACCACCGAGCCCTCACCACTAGGACAGCGAACTGTTCACCACCGAGACCTCATCACTAGGAGAGCGAACTCTTCACCACCGAGCCTCCATCACTAGGACAGCGAACTTTTCACCACTGAGCCCTCAACACTAGGACAGCGAACTTTTCATCACCGAGCCCTCATCACTAGGACAGCGAACCGTTCACCACCGAGACCTCATCAATAGGACAGCGAACTGTTCACCACCGAGCCCTCACCACTAGGACAGCGAACTGTTCACCACCGAGACCTCATCACCAGGACAGTGAACTCTTCAACACAGAGCCCTCATCACTAGGAAAGCGAACTCTTCGCCACTGAGCCCTCATCACTAGGACATCGAACCGTTCACCACCGAGCCCTCATCACTAGGACAGCGAACTCTTCACCACCGAGACCTCATCACTAGGACAGCGAACTGTTCACCACTGAGACCTCATCACTAGGACAGCGAACTCTTCACCACCGAGCCCTCACCACTAGGACAGCGAACTGTTCACCACCGAGACCTCATCACTAGGACAGCGAACTCTTCACCACAGAGACCTCATCACTAGGACGGCGAACTCTTCACCACCGAGCCTCCATCACTAGGACAGCGAACTTTTCACCACTGAGCCCTCATCACTAGGACAGCGAACTTTTCATCACCGAGCCCTCATCACTAGGACAGCGAACCGATCACCACCGAGAACTCATCACTAGGACAGCGAACTGTTCACCACTGAGACCTCATCACTAGGACAGCGAACTTTTCATCACCGAGCCCTCATCACTAGGACAGCGAACCGTTCACCACCGAGACCTCATCACTAGGACAGCGAACTGTTCACCACTGAGACCTCATCACTAGGACAGCGAACTCTTCACCACCGAAACCTCATCACAAGGACAGCGAACTCTTCACCACCGAGACCACATCACTAGGACAATGAACTGTTCACCACTGAGACCTCATCACTGGGACAGCGAACTCTTCACCACCGAGCCCTCATCACTAGTACAATGAACTCTTCACCACCGAGAATTCATCACTAGGTCAATGAACTGTTCACCACCGAGACATCATCACTAGGACGGTGAAATTTTCACCACTGAGCCCTCATCACTAGGACAGTGAACCATTCACCACCGAGCCCTCATCACCAGGACAGTGAACTCTTCAACACAGAGCCCTCATCACTAGGAAAGCGAACTCTTCGCCACTGAGCCCTCATCACTAGGACATCGAACCGTTCACCACCGAGCCCTCATCACTAGGACAGCGAACTCTTCACCACCGAGACCTCATCACTAGGACAGCGAACTGTTCACCACTGAGACCTCATCACTAGGACAGCGAACTCTTCACCACCGAGCCCTAACCACTAGGACAGCGAACTGTTCACCACCGAGACCTCATCACTAGGAGAGCGAACTCTTCACCACCGAGCCTCCATCACTAGGACAGCGAACTTTTCACCACTGAGCCCTCATCACTAGGACAGCGACCCATTCACAACAGAGCCCTCATCACTAGGACAGCGAACTCTTCACCACTGAGACCTCATCACTAGGACAGTGAACTGTTCACAACTGAGACCTCATCACTAGGACAGCGAACTTTTCACCACTGAGCCCTTATCACTACGACAGCGAACTGTTCACCACCGAGACCTCATCACTAGGACAGCGAATTCTTCACCACTGAACCCTCATCACTAGGACAGCGAACTTTACACCACCGAACCCTCATCACTAGGAAAGCAAACTTTTCACCACTGAGCCCTCATCACGAGGACAGTGAACTCTTCACCACCGAGACCTCATCACTAGGACAGCGAACTCTTCACCACCGAGACCTCATCACTAGGACAGCGAACTCTTCACCACCGAGCCCTCATCACTAGGACAATGAACTGATCATCACCAAGACCTCATCACTAGGACAGCAAACATTTCACCACTGAGCCCTCATCACTAGGACAGTGAACCGTTCACCACCGAGACCTCATCACTAGGACAGCGAACTCTTCACCTCCGAGCCCTCATCACTAGGACAGCGAACTCTTCACCACCGAGCCCTCATCACTAGGACAGTGAACTCCTCACCACCGAGACCACATCACTAGGACAGCAAACTTTTCACCACTGAGCCCTCATCACTAGGATAGTGAACCATTCACAACCGAGCCCTCATCACTAGGACAGCGAACTGTTCACCACTGAGCCCTCATCACTAGGACAGCGAACTCTTCACCACCGAGACCTCATCACTAGGACAATGAACTGTTCACCATCGAGCCCTCATCACTGGGACAGCGAACTTCTCACCACCGAGTCATCATCACTAGTACAGCGAACGTTTCACCACCGAGACCACATCACTAGGACAGAGGACTTTTATCCCCCGAGACCTCCTCAATAGGACAGTGAAATTTTCACCACCGAGACCTCACCACTAGGATAGCGAACTCTTCACCACCTAGCCCTCATCACTAGTACAGCGAACTCTTCACCACCGAGCCCTCATCACTAGTACAATGAACTCTTCACCACCGAGAATTCATCACTAGGACAATGAACTGTTCACCACCGAGACATCATCACTAGGACAGTGAACTTTTCACCACTGAGCCCTCAGCACTAGGACAGTGAACCATTCACCACCGAGCCCTCATCACCAGGACAGTGAACTCTTCAACACAGAGCCCTCATCACTAGGACATCGAACCGTTCACCACCGAGCCCTCATCACTAGGACAGCGAACTCTTCACCACCGAGACCTCATCACTAGGACAGCGAACTGTTCACCACTGAGACCTCATCACTAGGACAGCGAACTCTTCACCACCGAGCCCTCACCACTAGGACAGCGAACTGTTCACCACCGATACCTCATCACTAGGACAGCGAACTCTTCACCACAGAGACCTCATCACTAGGACGGCGAACTCTTCACCACCGAGCCTCCATCACTAGGACAGCGAACCTTTCACCACTGAGCCCTCATCACTAGGACAGCGAATTTTTCATCACCGAGCCCTCATCACTAGGACAGCGAACCGTTCACCACCGAGACCTCATCACTAGGACAGCGAACTGTTCACCACTGAGACCTCATCACTAGGACAGCGAACTCTTCACCACCGAGACCTCATCACAAGGACAGCGAACTCTTCACCACCGAGACCACATCACTAGGACAATGAACTGTTCACCACTGAGACCTCATCACTGGGACAGCGAACTCTTCACCACCGAGCCCTCATCACTAGTACAATGAACTCTTCACCACCGAGAATTCATCACTAGGTCAATGAACTGTTCACCACCGAGACATCATCACTAGGACAGTGAAATTTTCACCACTGAGCCCTCATCACTAGGACAGTGAACCATTCACCACCGAGCCCTCATCACCAGGACAGTGAACTCTTCAACACAGAGCCCTCATCACTAGGAAAGCGAACTCTTCGCCACTGAGCCCTCATCACTAGGACATCGAACCGTTCACCACCGAGCCCTCATCACTAGGACAGCGAACTCTTCACCACCGAGACCTCATCACTAGGACAGCGAACTCTTCACCACCGAGCCCTCACCACTAGGACAGCGAACTGTTCACCACCGAGACCTCATCACTAGGAGAGCGAACTCTTCACCACCGAGCCTCCATCACTAGGACAGCGAACTTTTCACCACTGAGCCCTCACCACTAGGACAGCGAACTGTTCACCACCGAGACCTCATCACCAGGACAGTGAACTCTTCAACACAGAGCCCTCATCACTAGGAAAGCGAACTCTTCGCCACTGAGCCCTCATCACTAGGACATCGAACCGTTCACCACCGAGCCCTCATCACTAGGACAGCGAACTCTTCACCACCGAGACCTCATCACTAGGACAGCGAACTGTTCACCACTGAGACCTCATCACTAGGACAGCGAACTCTTCACCACCGAGCCCTCACCACTAGGACAGCGAACTGTTCACCACCGAGACCTCATCACTAGGACAGCGAACTCTTCACCACAGAGACCTCATCACTAGGACGGCGAACTCTTCACCACCGAGCCTCCATCACTAGGACAGCGAACTTTTCACCACTGAGCCCTCATCACTAGGACAGCGAACTTTTCATCACCGAGCCCTCATCACTAGGACAGCGAACCGATCACCACCGAGAACTCATCACTAGGACAGCGAACTGTTCACCACTGAGACCTCATCACTAGGACAGCGAACTCTTCACCACCGAGACCTCATCACAAGGACAGCGAACTCTTCACCACCGAGACCACATCACTAGGACAATGAACTGTTCACCACTGAGACCTCATCACTGGGGCAGTGAACTCTTCAACACTGAGCCCTCATCACTAGGACAGCGAACTTTACACCACCGAACCCTCATCACTAGGACAGCAAACTTTTCACCACTGAGCCCTCATCACGAGGACAGTGAAATTTTCACCACCGAGCTCTCATCACTAGGACAGCGAAGCTTTCACCACCGAGCCTTCATCACTAGGACAGCGAACTCTTCACCACCGAGACCTCATCACTAGGAGAGCGAACTCTTCACCACCGAGACCTCATCACTAGGACAGCGAACTCTTTACTACCGAGCCCTCATTACTGGGACAGCAAACTCTTCACCACCGAGCCCTCATCACTGGGACAGCGAACTCTTCACCACCGAGAACTCATCTCTAGGACAATGAACTGATCATCACCGAGACCTCATCACTAGGACAGCAAACGTTTCACCACTGAGCCCTCATCACTAGGACAGCGAACCGTTCACCACCGAGACCTTATCACTAGGACAGCGAACTCTTCACCACCGAGACCTCATCACTAGAACAGCGAACTCTTCACCACCGAGCCCTCATCACTAGGACAGTGAACTCCTCACCACCGAGACCACATCACTAGGACAGCAAACTTTTCACCACTGAGCCCTCATCACTAGGACAGCGAACCATTCACAACAGAGCCCTCATCACTAGGACAGCGAACTGTTCACCACTGAGCCCTCATCACTAGGACAGCGAACGCTTCACCACCGAGACCTCATCACTAGGACAATGAACTGTTCACCATCGAGCCCTCATCACTGGGACAGCGAACTTCTCACCACCGAGCCCTCATCACAAGTACAGCGAACGTTTCACCGCCGAGACCACATCACTAGGACAGAGGACTTTTATCCACCGAGCCCTCCTCACTAGCACAGCGAAATGTTCACCACCGAGACCTCCTCACTCGGACAGCGAACTCTTCACCACCGAGCCCTCATCATTAGTACAGCGAACTCTTCACCACCGAGCCCTCATCACTAGGACAATGAACTCTTCACCACCGAGAATTCATCACTAGTTCAATGAACTGTTCACCACAGAGACATCATCACTAGGACAGTGAACTTTTCACCACTGAGCCCTCATCACTAGGACAGTGAACCCTTCACCACCGAGCCCTCATCACTAGGACAGTGAACTCTTCACCACCGAGCCCTCATCACTAGGAAAGCGAACTCTTCGCCACTGAGCCCTCATCACTAGGACAGTGAAATTTTCAGCACCGAGCTCTCATCACTAGGACAGCGAACCTTTCACCACCGAGCCTTCATCACTAGGACAGCGAACACTTCACCACCGAGACCTCATCACTAGGAGAGCGAACTCTTCACCACCGAGACCTCATCACTAGGACAGCGAACTCTTCACTACCGAGCCCTCATCACTGGGACAGCAAACTCTTCACCACCGAGCTCTCATCACTGGGACAGCGAACACTTCACCACCGAGCCCTCATCACTGGGACAGCGAACTCTTCACCACCGAGAACTCATCACTAGGACAATGAACTGATCATCACCGAGACCTCATCACTAGGACAGCAAACGTTTCACCACTGAGCCCTCATCACGAGGACAGCGAACCGTTCACCACCGAGACCTCATCACTAGGACAGCGAACTCTTCACCACCGAGACCTCATCACTAGAACAGCGAACTCTTCACCACCGAGCCCTCATCACTAGGACAGTGAACTCCTCACCACCGAGACCACATCACTAGGACAGCAAACTTTTCACCACTGAGCCCTCATCACTAGGATAGCGAACCATTCACAACCGAGCCCTCATCACTAGGACAGCGAACTGTTCACCACTGAGCCCTCATCACTAGGACAGCGAACTCTTCACCACCGAGACCTCATCACTAGGACAATGAACTGTTCACCATCGAGCCCTCATCACTGGGACAGCGAACTTCTCACCACCGAGCCCTCATCACTAGTACAGCGAATGTTTCACCACCGAGACCACATCACTAGGACAGAGGACTTTTATCCACCGAGACCTCCTCACTAGGACAGCGAAATTTTCACCACCGAGACCTCATCACTAGGACAGCGAACTCTTCACCACCTAGCCCTCATCACTAGTACAGCGAACTCTTCACCACCGAGCCCTCATCACTAGGACAATGAACTCTTCACCACCGAGAATTCATCACTAGGTCAATGAACTGTTCACCACCGAGACATCATCACTAGGACAGTGAACTTTTCACCACTGAGCCCTCATCACTAGGACAGTGAACCATTCACCACCGAGCCCTCATCACCAGGACAGTGAACTCTTCAACACAGAGCCCTCATCACTAGGAAAGCGAACTCTTCGCCACTGAGCCCTCATCACTAGGACATCGAACCGTTCACCACCGAGCCCTCATCACTAGGACAGCGAACTCTTCACCACCGAGACCTCATCACTAGGACAGCGAACTGTTCACCACTGAGACCTCATCACTAGGACAGCGAACTCTTCACCACCGAGCCCTCATCACTAGGACAGCGAACTGTTCACCACCGAGACCTCATCACTAGGACAGCGAACTCTTCACCACAGAGACTTCATCACTAGGACGGCGAACTCTTCACCACCGAGCCTCCATCACTAGGACAGCGAACTTTTCACCACTGAGCCCTCATCACTAGGACAGCGAACTTTTCATCACCGAGCCCTCATCACTAGGACAGCGAACCGTTCACCACCGAGCACTCATCACTAGGACAGCGAACCATTCACCACCGAGCCCTCATCAATAGTACAGTGAACCGTTCACCACCGAGCCCTCGTCACTAGGACAGTGAACCGTTCACGACTGAGGCCTAGTCACTAGGACAGCGAACTTTTCACCACCGAGACCTCATCACAAGGAGAGCGAACTCTTCACCACCGAGACCACATCACTAGGACAATGAACTGTTCACCATCGAGCCCTCATCATTGGGACAGCGAACTTCTCACCACCGAGCCCTCATCACTAGTACAGCGAACATTTCACCACCGAGACCACATCACTAGGACAGAGGACTTTTATCCACCGAGCCCTCCTCACTAGGACAGCGAAATTTTCACCACCGAGACCTCCTCACTCGGACAGCGAACTCTTCACCACCGAGCCCTCATCATTAGTACAGCGAACTCTTCACCACCGAGCCCTCATCACTAGGACAATGAACTCTTCACCACCGAGAATTCATCACTAGTTCAATGAACTGTTCACCACAGAGACATCATCACTAGGACAGTGAACTTTTCACCACTGAGCCCTCATCACTAGGACAGTGAACCCTTCACCACCGAGCCCTCATCACTAGGACAGTGAACTCTTCACCACCGAGCCCTCATCACTAGGAAAGCGAACTCTTCGCCACTGAGCCCTCATCACTAGGACAGTGAAATTTTCAGCACCGAGCTCTCATCACTAGGACAGCGAACCTTTCACCACCGAGCCTTCATCACTAGGACAGCAAACTCTTCACCACCGAGACCTCATCACTAGGAGAGCGAACTCTTCACCACCAAGACCTCATCACTAGGACAGCGAACTCTTCACTACCGAGCCCTCATCACTGGGACAGCAAACTCTTCACCACCGAGCTCTCATCACTGGGACAGCGAACTCTTCACCACCGAGCCCTCATCACTGGGACAGCGAACTCTTCACCACCGAGAACTCATCACTAGGAGAATGAACTGATCATCACCGAGACCTCATCACTAGGACAGCAAACGTTTCACCACTGAGCCCTCATCACTAGGACAGCGAACCGTTCACCACCGAGACCTCATCACAAGGACAGCGAACTCTTCACCACCGAGACCTCATCACTAGAACAGCGAACTCTTCACCACCGAGCCCTCATCACTAGGACAGTGAACTCCTCACCACCGAGACCACATCACTAGGACAGCAAACTTTTCACCACTGAGCCCTCATCACTAGGATAGCGAACCATTCACAACCGAGCCCTCATCACTAGGACAGCGAACTGTTCACCACTGAGCCCTCATCACTAGGACAGCGAACTCTTCACCACCGAGACCTCATCACTAGGACAATGAACTGTTCACCATCGAGCCCTCATCACTGGGACAGCGAACTTCTCACCACCGAGCCCTCATCACTAGTACAGCGAATGTTTCACCACCGAGACCACATCACTGGGACAGTGAACTTTTCACCACTGGGCCCTCATCACTAGGACAGTGAACCATTCACCACCGAGCCCTCATCACCAGGACAGTGAACTCTTCAACACAGAGCCCTCATCACTAGGAAAGCGAACTCTTCGCCACTGAGCCCTCATCACTAGGACATCGAACCGTTCACCACCGAGCCCTCATCACTAGGACAGCGAACTCTTCACCACCGAGACCTCATCACTAGGACAGCGAACTGTTCACCACTGAGACCTCATCACTAGGACAGCGAACTCTTCACCACCGAGCCATCATCACTAGGACAGCGAACTGTTCACCACCGAGACCTCATCACTAGGACAGCGAACTCTTCACCACAGAGACCTCATCACTAGGACGGCGAACTCTTCACCACCGAGCCTCCATCACTAGGACAGCGAACTTTTCACCACTGAGCCCTCATCACTAGGACAGCGAACTTTTCATCACCGAGCCCTCATCACTAGGACAGCGAACCGTTCACCACCGAGCCCTCATCACTAGGACAGCGAACCATTCACCACCGAGCCCTCATCAATAGTACAGTGAACCGTTCACCACCGAGCCCTCGTCACTAGGACAGCGAACCGTTCACGACTGAGGCCTAGTCACTAGGACAGCGAACTTTTCACCACCGAGACCTCATCACAAGGACAGCGAACTCTTCACCACCGAGACCACATCACTAGGACAATGAACTCTTCACCACCGAGCCCTCATCACTAGGACAGTGAACTCCTCACCACCGAGACCACATCACTAGGACAGCAAACTTTTCACCACTGAGCCCTCATCACTAGGATAGTGAACCATTCACAACCGAGCCCTCATCACTAGGACAGCGAACTGTTCACCACCGAGCCCTCATCACTAGGACAGCGAACTCTTCACCACCGAGACCTCATCACTAGGACAATGAACTGTTCACCATCGAGCCCTCATCACTGGGACAGCGAACTTCTCACCACCGAGCCATCATCACTAGTATAGCGAACGTTTCACCACTGAGACCACATCACTAGGACAGAGGACTTTTATCCCCCGAGACCTCCTCACTAGGACAGCGAAATTTTCACCACCGAGACCTCATCACTAGGATAGCGAACTCTTCACCACCTAGCCCTCATCACTAGTACAGCGAACTCTTCACCACCGAGCCCTCATCACTAGTACAATGAACTCTTCACCACAGAGAATTCATCACTAGGTCAATGAACTGTTCACCACCGAGACATCATCACTAGGACAGTGAACTTTTCACCACTGAGCCCTCATCACTAGGACAGTGAACCATTCACCACCGAGCACTCAACACCAGGACAGTGAACTCTTCAACACAGAGCCCTCATCACTAGGACATCGAACCGTTCACCACCGAGCCCTCATCACTAGGACAGCGAACTCTTCACCACCGAGACCTCATCACTAGGACAGCGAACTCTTCACCACAGAGACCTCATCACTAGGACGGCGAACTCTTCACCACCGAGCCTCCATCACTAGGACAGCGAACTTTTCACCACTGAGCCCTCATCACTAGGACAGCGAACTTTTCATCACCGAGCCCTCATCACTTGGACAGCGAACCGTTCACCACCGAGACCTCATCACTAGGACAGCGAACTGTTCACCACTGAGACCTCATCACTAGGACAGCGAACTCTTCACCACCGAGACCTCATCACAAGGACAGCGAACTCTTCACCACCGAGACCACATCACTAGGACAATGAACTGTTCACCACTGAGACCTCATCACTGGGACAGCGAACTCTTCACCACTGAGCCCTCATCACTAGTACAATGAACTCTTCACCACCGAGAATTCATCACTAGGACAGTGAACTCCTCACCACCGAGACCACATCACTAGGACAGCAAACTTTTCACCACTGGGCCCTCATCACTAGGATAGCGAACCATTCACAACCGAGCCCTCATCACTAGGACAGCGAACTGTTCACCACTGAGCCCTCATCACTAGGACAGCGAACTCTTCACCACCGAGACCTCATCACTAGGACAATGAACTGTTCACCATCGAGCCCTCATCACTGGGACAGCGAACTTCTCACCACCGAGCCCTCATCACTAGTACAGCGAATGTTTCACCACCGAGACCACATCACTAGGACAGAGGACTTTTATCCACCGAGACCTCCTCACTAGGACAGCGAAATTTTCACCACCGAGACCTCATCACTAGGACAGCGAACTCTTCACCACCTAGCCCTCATCACTAGTACAGCGAACTCTTCACCACCGAGCCCTCATCACTAGGACAATCTCTTCACCACCGAGAATTCATCACTAGGTCAATGAACTGTTCACCACCGAGACATCATCACTAGGACAGTGAACTTTTCACCACTGAGCCCTCATCACTAGGACAGTGAACCATTCACCACCGAGCCCTCCTCACCAGGACAGTGAACTCTTCAACACAGAGCCCTCATCACTAGGAAAGCGAACTCTTCGCCACTGAGCCCTCATCACTAGGACATCGAACCGTTCACCACCGAGCCCTCATCACTAGGACAGCGAACTCTTCACCACCGAGACCTCATCACTAGGACAGCGAACTGTTCACCACTGAGACCTCATCACTAGGACAGCGAACTCTTCACCACCGAGCCCTCATCACTAGGACAGCGAACTGTTCACCACCGAGACCTCATCACTAGGACAGCGAACTCTTCACCACAGAGACCTCATCACTAGGACGGCGAACTCTTCACCACCGAGCCTCCATCACTAGGACAGCGAACTTTTCACCACTGAGCCCTCATCACTAGGACAGCGAACTTTTCATCACCGAGCCCTCATCACTAGGACAGCGAACCGTTCACCACCGAGCCCTCATCACTAGGACAGCGAACCATTCACCACCGAGCCCTCATCAATAGTACAGTGAACCGTTCACCACCGAGCCCTCGTCACTAGGACAGCGAACCGTTCACGACTGAGGCCTAGTCACTAGGACAGCGAACTTTTCACCACCGAGACCTCATCACAAGGACAGCGAACTCTTCACCACCGAGACCACATCACTAGGACAATGAACTGTTCACCATCGAGCCCTCATCATTAGGACAGCGAACTTCTCACCACCGAGCCCTCATCACTAGTACAACGAACGTTTCACCACCGAGACCACATCACTAGGACAGAGGACTTTTATCCACCGAGCCCTCCTCACTAGGACAGCGAAATTTTCACCACCGAGACCTCCTCACTCGGACAGCGAACTCTTCACCACCGAGCCCTCATCATTAGTACAGCGAACTCTTCACCACCGAGCCCTCATCACTAGGACAATGAACTCTTCACCACCGAGAATTCATCACTAGTTCAATGAACTGTTCACCACAGAGACATCATCACTAGGACAGTGAACTTTTCACCACTGAGCCCTCATCACTAGGACAGTGAACCCTTCACCACTGAGCCCTCATCACTAGGACAGTGAACTCTTCATCACCGAGCCCTCATCACTAGGAAAGCGAACTCTTCGCCACTGAGCCCTCATCACTAGGACAGTGAAATTTTCAGCACCGAGCTCTCATCACTAGGACAGCGAACCTTTCACCACCGAGCCTTCATCACTAGGACAGCGAACTCTTCACCACCGAGACCTCATCACTAGGAGAGCGAACTCTTCACCACCGAGACCTCATCACTAGGACAGCGAACTCTTCACCACCGAGCCCTCATCACTGGGACAGCAAACTCTTCACCACCGAGCTCTCATCACTGGGACAGCGAACTCTTCACCACCGAGCCCTCATCACTGGGACAGCGAACTCTTCACCACCGAGAACTCATCACTAGGACAATGAACTGATCATCACCGAGACCTCATCACTAGGACAGCAAACGTTTCACCACTGAGCCCTCATCACTAGGACAGCGAACCGTTCACCACCGAGACCTCATCACTAGGACAGCGAACTCTTCACCACCGAGACCTCATCACTAGAACAGCGAACTCTTCACCACCGAGCCCTCATCACTAGGACAGTGAACTCCTCACCACCGAGACCACATCACTAGGACAGCAAACTTTTCACCACTGAGCCCTCATCACTAGGATAGCGAAGCATTCACAACCGAGCCCTCATCACTAGGACAGCGAACTGTTCACCACTGAGCCCTCATCACTAGGACAGCGAACTCTTCACCACCGAGACCTCATCACTAGGACAATGAACTGTTCACCATCGAGCCCTCATCACTGGGACAGCGAACTTCTCACCACCGAGCCCTCATCACTAGTACAGCGAATGTTTCACCACCGAGACCACATCACTAGGACAGTGAACTTTTCACCACTGAGCCCTCATCACTAGGACAGTGAACCATTCACCACCGAGCCCTCATCACCAGGACAGTGAACTCTTCAACACAGAGCCCTCATCACTAGGAAATCGAACTCTTCGCCACTGAGCCCTCATCACTAGGACATCGAACCGTTAACCACCGAGCCCTCATCACTAGGACAGCGAACTCTTCACCACCGAGACCTCATCACTAGGACAGCGAACTGTTCACCACTGAGACCTCATCACTAGGACAGCGAACTCTTCACCACCGAGCCCTCATCACTAGGACAGCAAACTGTTCACCACCGAGACCTCATCACTAGGACAGCGAACTCTTCACCACAGAGACCTCATCACTAGGACGGCGAACTCGTCACCACCGAGCCTCCATCACTAGGACAGCGAACTTTTCACCACTGAGCCCTCATCACTAGGACAGCGAACTTTTCATCACCGAGCCCTCATTACTAGGACAGCGAACCGTTCACCACCGAGCCCTCATCACTAGGACAGCGAACCATTCACCACCGAGCCCTCATCAATAGTACAGTGAACCGTTCACCACCGAGCCCTCGTCACTAGGACAGCGAACCGTTCACGACTGAGGCCTAGTCACTAGGACAGCGAACTTTTCACCACCGAGACCTCATCACAAGGACAGCGAACTCTTCACCACCGAGACCACATCACTAGGACAATGAACTCTTCACCACCGAGCCCTCATCACTAGGATAGTGAACCATTCACAACCGAGCCCTCATCACTAGGACAGCGAACTGTTCACCACTGAGCCCTCATCACTAGGACAGCGAACTCTTCACCACCGAGACCTCATCACAAGGACAGCGAACTCTTCACCACCGAGACCACATCACTAGGACAATGAACTGTTCACCACTGAGACCTCATCACTGGGACAGTGAACTCTTCAACACCGAGCCCTCATCACCAGGACAGTGAACTCTTCAACACAGAGCCCTCATCACTAGGAAAGCGAACTCTTCGCCACTGAGCCCTCATCACTAGGACATCGAACCGTTCACCACCGAGCCCTCATCACTAGGACAGCGAACTCTTCTCCACCGAGACCTCATCACTAGGACAGCGAACTGTTCACCACTGAGACCTCATCACTAGGACAGCGAACTCTTCACCACCGAGACCTCATCACTAGGACGGCGAACTCTTCACCACCGAGCCTCCATCACTAGGACAGCGAACTTTTCACCACTGAGCCCTCATCACTAGGACAGCGAACTTTTCATCACCGAGCCCTCATCACTAGGACAGCGAACCGTTCACCACCGAGACCTCATCACTAGGACAGCGAACTGTTCACCACTGAGACCTCATCACTAGGACAGCGAACTATTCACCACCGAGACCGCATCACAAGGACAGCGAAATCTTCACCACCGAGACCACATCACTAGGACAATGAACTGTTCACCACTGAGACCTCATCACTGGGACAGTGAACTCTTCAACACTGAGCCCTCATCACTAGGACAGCGAACTTTACACCACCGAACCCTCATCACTAGGACAGCAAACTTTTCACCACTGAGCCCTCATCACGAGGACAGTGAAATTTTCACCACCGAGCTCTCATCACTAGGACAGCGAAGCTTTCACCACCGAGCCTTCATCACTAGGAGAGCGAACTCTTCACCACCGAGACCTCATCACTAGGACAGCGAACTCTTTACTACCGAGCTCTCATTACTGGGACAGCAAACTCTTCACCACCGAGCCCTCATCACTGGGACAGCGAACTCTTCACCACCGAGAACTCATCACTAGGACAATGAACTGATCATCACCGAGACCTCATCACTAGGACAGCAAACGTTTCACCACTGAGCCCTCATCACTAGGACAGCGAACCGTTCACCACCGAGACCTTATCACTAGGACAGCGAACTCTTCACCACCGAGACCTCATCACTAGAACAGCGAACTCTTCACCACCGAGCCCTCATCACTAGGACAGTGAACTCCTCACCACCGAGACCACATCACTAGGACAGCAAACTTTTCACCACTGAGCCCTCATCACTAGGACAGCGAACCATTCACAACAGAGCCCTCATCACTAGGACAGCGAACTGTTCACCACTGAGCCCTCATCACTAGGACAGCGAACGCTTCACCACCGAGACCTCATCACTAGGACAATGAACTGTTCACCATCGAGCCCTCATCACTGGGACAGCGAACTTCTCACCACCGAGCCCTCATCACTAGTACAGCGAACGTTTCACCACCGAGACCACATCACTAGGACAGAGGACTTTTATCCACCGAGCCCTCCTGACTAGGAGAGCGAAATTTTCACCACCGAGACCTCCTCACTCGGACAGCGAACTCTTCACCACCGAGCCCGCATCATTAGTACAGCGAACTCTTCACCACCGAGCCCTCATCACTAGGACAATGAACTCTTCACCACTGAGAATTCATCACTAGTTCAATGAACTGTTCACCACAGAGACATCATCACTAGGACAGTGAACTTTTCACCACTGAGCCCTCATCACTAGGACAGTGAACCCTTCACCACCGAGCCCTCATCTCTAGGACAGTGAACTCTTCGCCACCGAGCCCTCATCACTAGGAAAGCGAACTCTTCGCCACTGAGCCCTCATCACTAGGACAGTGAAATTTTCAGCACCGAGCTCTCATCACTAGGACAGCGAACCTTTCACCACCGAGCCTTCATCACTAGGACAGCGAACTCTTCACCACCGAGACCTCATCACTAGGAGAGCGAACTCTTCACCACCGAGACCTCATCACTAGGACAGCGAACTCTTCACTACCGAGCCCTCATCACTGGGACAGCAAACTCTTCACCACCGAGCTCTCATCACTGGGACAGCGAACTCTTCACCACCGAGCCCTCATCACTGGGACAGCGAACTCTTCACCACCGAGACCACATCACTAGGACAGCAAACTTTTCACCACTGAGCCCTCATCACTAGGATAGTGAACCATTCACAACCGAGCCCTCATCACTAGGACAGCGAACTGTTCACCACTGAGCCCTCATCACTAGGACAGCGAACTCTTCACCACCGAGACCTCATCACTAGGACAATGAACTGTTCACCACCGAGACCACATCACTAGGACAGCAAACTTTTCACCACTGAGCCCTCATCACTAGGATAGTGAACCATTCACAACCGAGCCCTCATCACTAGGACAGCGAACTGTTCACCACTGAGCCCTCATCACTAGGACAGCGAACTCTTCACCACCGAGACCTCATCACTAGGACAATGAACTGTTCACCATCGAGCCCTCATCACTGGGACAGCGAACTTCTCACCACCGAGCCATCATCACTAGTACAGCGAACGTTTCACCACCGAGACCACATCACTAGGACAGAGGACTTTTATCCCCCGAGACCTCCTCACTAGGACAGCGAAATTTTCACCACCGAGACCTCATCACTAGGATAGCGAACTCTTCACCACCTAGCCCTCATCACTAGTACAGCGAACTCTTCACCACCGAGCCCTCATCACTAGTACAATGAACTCTTCACCACCGAGAATTCATCACTAGGTCAATGAACTGTTCACCACCGAGACATCATCACTAGGACAGTGAACTTTTCACCACTGAGCCCTCATCACTAGGACAGTGAACCATTCACCACCGAGCACTCATCACCAGGACAGTGAACTCTTCAACACAGAGCCCTCATCACTAGGACATCGAACCGTTCACCACCGAGTCCTCATCACTAGGACAGCGAACTCTTCACCACCGAGACCTCATCACTAGGACAGCGAACTGTTCACCACTGAGACCTCATCACTAGGACAGCGAACTCTTCACCACCGAGCCCTCACCACTAGGACAGCGAACTGTTCACCACCGAGACCTCATCACTAGGACAGCGAACTCTTCACCACAGAGACCTCATCACAAGGACGGCGAACTCTTCACCACCGAGCCTCCATCACTAGGACAGCGAACTGTTCACCACTGAGCCCTCATCACTAGGACAGCGAACTTTTCATCACCGAGCCCTCATCACTAGGACAGCGAACCGTTCACCACCGAGACCTCATCACTAGGACAGCGAACTGTTCACCACTGAGACCTCATCACTAGGACAGCGAACTCTTCACCACCGAGACCTCATCACAAGGACAGCGAACTCTTCACCACCGAGACCACATCACTAGGACAATGAACTGTTTACCACTGAGACCTCATCACTGGGACAGCGAACTCTTCACCACCGAGCCCTCATCACTAGTACAATGAACTCTTCACCACCGAGAATTCATCACTAGGTCAATGAACTGTTCACCACCGAGACATCATCACTAGGACAGTGAACTTTTCACCACTGAGCCCTCATCACTAGGACAGTGAACCATTCACCACCGAGCCCTCATCACCAGGACAGTGAACTCTTCAACACAGAGCCCTCATCACTAGGAAAGCGAACTCTTCGCCACTGAGCCCTCATCACTAGGACATCGAACCGTTCACCACCGAGCCCTCATCACTAGGACAGCGAACTCTTCACCACCGAGAGCTCATCACTAGGACAGCGAACTGTTCACCACTGAGACCTCATCACTAGGACAGCGAACTCTTCACCACCGAGCCCTCACCACTAGGACAGCGAACTGTTCACCACCGAGACCTCATCACTAGGACAGCGAACTCTTCACCACAGAGACCTCATCACTAGGACGGCGAACTCTTCACCACCGAGCCTCCATCACTAGGACAGCGAACTTTTCACCACTGAGCCCTCAACACTAGGACAGCGAACTTTTCATCACCGAGCCCTCATCACTAGGACAGCGAACCGTTCACCACCGAGACCTCATCACTAGGACAGCGAACTGTTCACCACTGAGACCTCATCACTAGGACAGCGAACTCTTCACCACCGAGACCTCATCACAAGGACAGCGAACTCTTCACCACCGAGACCACATCACTAGGACAATGAACTGTTCACCACTGAGACCTCATCACTGGGACAGTGAACTCTTCAACACCGAGCCCTCATCACCAGGACAGTGAACTCTTCAACACAGAGCCCTCATCACTAGGAAAGCGAACTCTTCGCCACTGAGCCCTCATCACTAGGACATCGAACCGTTCACCACCGAGCCCTCATCACTAGGACAGCGAACTCTTCACCACCGAGACCTCATCACTAGGACAGCGAACTGTTCACCACTGAGACCTCATCACTAGGACAGCGAACTCTTCACCACCGAGCCCTCACCACTAGGACAGCGAACTGTTCACCACCGAGACCTCATCACTAGGACAGCGAACTCTTCACCACAGAGACCTCATCACTAGGACGGCGAACTCTTCACCACCGAGCCTCCATCACTAGGACAGCGAACTTTTCACCACTGAGCCCTCATCACTAGGACAGCGAACTTTTCATCACCGAGCCCTCATCACTAGGACAGCGAACCGTTCACCACCGAGACCTCATCACTAGGACAGCGAACTGTTCACCACTGAGACCTCATCACTAGGACAGCGAACTCTTCACCACCGAGACCTCATCACAAGGACAGCGAAATCTTCACCACCGAGACCACATCACTAGGACAATGAACTGTTCACCACTGAGACCTCATCACTGGGACAGTGAACTATTCAACACTGAGCCCTCATCACTAGGACAGCGAACTTTACACCACCGAACCCTCATCACTAGGACAGCAAACTTTTCACCACTGAGCCCTCATCACAAGGACAGTGAAATTTTCACCACCGAGCTCTCATCACTAGGACAGCGAAGCTTTCACCACCGAGCCTTCATCACTAGGACAGCGAACTCTTCACCACCGAGACCTCATCACTAGGAGAGCGAACTCTTCACCACCGAGACCTCATCACTAGGACAGCGAACTCTTTACTACCGAGCCCTCATTACTGGGACAGCAAACTCTTCACCACCGAGCCCTCATCACTGGGACAGCGAACTCTTCACCACCGAGAACTCATCACTAGGACAATGAACTGATCATCACCGAGACCTCATCACTAGGACAGCAAACGTTTCACCACTGAGCCCTCATCACTAGGACAGCGAACCGTTCACCACCGAGACCTTATCACTAGGACAGCGAACTCTTCACCACCGAGACCTCATCACTAGAACAGCGAACTCTTCACCACCGAGCCCTCATCACTAGGACAGTGAACTCCTCACCACCGAGACCACATCACCAGGACAGCAAACTTTTCACCACTGAGCCCTCATCACTAGGACAGCGAACCATTCACAACAGAGCCCTCATCACTAGGACAGCGAACTGTTCACCACAGAGCCCTCATCACTAGGACAGCGAACGCTTCACCACCGAGACCTCATCACTAGGACAATGAACTGTTCACCATCGAGCCCTCATCACTGGGACAGCGAACTTCTCACCACCGTGCCCTCATCACTAGTACAGCGAACGTTTCACCACCGAGACCACATCACTAGGACAGAGGACTTTTAACCACCGAGCCCTCCTCACTAGGACAGCGAAATTTTCACCACCGAGACCTCCTCACTCGGACAGCGAACTCTTCACCACCGAGCCCACATCATTAGTACAGCGAACTCTTCACCACCGAGCCCTCATCACTAGGACAATGAACTCTTCACCACCGAGAATTCATCACTAGGACAGTGAACTTTTCACCACTGAGCCCTCATCACTAGGACAGTGAACCCTTCACCACCGAGCCCTCATCACTAGGACAGTGAACTCTTCACCACCGAGCCCTCATCACTAGGAAAGCGAACTCTTCGCCACTGAGCCCTCATCACTAGGACAGTGAAATTTTCAGCATCGAGCTCTCATCACTAGGACAGCGAACCTTTCACCACCGAGCCTTCATCACTAGGACAGCGAACTCTTCACCACCGAGACCTCATCACTAGGAGAGCGAACTCTTCACCACCGAGACCTCATCACTAGGACAGCGAACTCTTCACTACCGAGCCCTCATCACTGGGACAGCAAACTCTTCACCACCGAGCTCTCATCACTGGGACAGCGAACTCTTCACCACCGAGCCCTCATCACTGGGACAGCGAACTCTTCACCACCGAGAACTCATCACTAGGACAATGAACTGATCATCACCCAGACCTCATCACTAGGACAGCAAACGTTTCACCACTGAGCCCTCATCACTAGGACAGCGAACCGTTCACCACCGAGACCTCATCACTAGGACAGCGAACTCTTCACCACCGAGACCTCATCACTAGAACAGCGAACTGTTCACCACTGAGCCCTCATCACTAGGACAGCGAACTCTTCACCACCGAGACCTCATCACTAGGACAATGAACTGATCATCACCGAGACCTCATCACTAGGACAGCAAACGTTTCACCACTGAGCCCTCATCACTAGGACAGCGAACTGTTCACCACTGAGCCCTCATCACTAGGACAGCGAACTGTTCACCACCGAGACCTCATCACTAGGACAATGAACTGTTCACCATCGAGCCCTCATCACTGGGACAGCGAACTTCTCACCACCGAGCCCTCATCACTAGTACAGCGAATGTTTCACCACCGAGACCACATCACTAGGACAGAGGACTTTTATCCACCGAGACCTCAACACTAGGACAGCGAACTTTTCACCACCGAGACCTCATCACTAGGACAGCGAACTCTTCACCACCTAGCCCTCATCACTAGTACAGCGAACTCTTCACCACCGAGCCCTCATCACTAGGACAATGAACTCTTCACCACCGAGAATTCATCACTAGGTCAATGAACTGTTCACCACCGAGACATCATCACTAGGACAGTGAACTTTTCACCACTGAGCCCTCATCACTAGGACAGTGAACCATTCACCACCGAGCCCTCATCACCAGGACAGTGAACTCTTCAACACAGAGCCCTCATCACTAGGAAAGCGAACTCTTCGCCACTGAGCCCTCATCACTAGGACATCGAACCGTTCACCACCGAGCCCTCATCACTAGGACAGCGAACTCTTCACCACCGAGACCTCATCACTAGGACAGCGAACTGTTCACCACTGAGACCTCATCACTAGGACAGCGAACTCTTCACCACCGAGCCCTCATCACTAGGACAGCGAACTGTTCACCACCGAGACCTCATCACTAGGACAGCGAACTCTTCACCACAGAGACCTCATCACTAGGACGGCGAACTCTTCACCACCGAGCCTCCATCACTAGGACAGCGAACTTTTCACCACTGAGCCCTCATCACTAGGACAGCGAACTTTTCATCACCGAGCCCTCATCACTAGGACAGCGAACCGTTCACCACCGAGCCCTCATCACTAGGACAGCGAACCATTCACCACCGAGCCCTCATCAATAGTACAGTGAAACGTTCACCACCGAGCCCTCGTCACTAGGACAGCGAACCGTTCACGACTGAGGCCTAGTCACTAGGACAGCGAACTTTTCACCACCGAGACCTCATCACAAGGACAGGGAACTCTTCACCACCGAGACCACATCACTAGGACAATGAACTCTTCACCACCGAGCCTTCATCACTAGGAAAGCGAACTCTTCGCCACTGAGCCCTCATCACTAGGACAGTGAAATTTTCAGCACCGAGCTCTCATCACTAGGACAGCGAACCTTTCACCACCGAGCCTTCATCACTAGGACAGCGAACTCTTCACCAGCGAGACCTCATCACTAGGAGAGCGAACTCCTCACCACCGAGACCTCATCACTAGGACAGCGAACTCTTCACTACCGAGCCCTCATCACTGGGACAGCGAACTCTTCACCACCGAACCCTCATTACTAGGACAGCGAACTCTTCACCACCGAGACCTCATCACTAGGAGAGCGAACTCTTCACCACCGAGACCTCATCACTAGGACAGCGAACTCTTCACTACCGAGCCCTCATCACTGGGACAGCAAACTCTTCACCACCGAGCTCTCATCACTGGGACAGCGAACTCTTCACCACCGAGCCCTCATCACTGGGACAACGAACTCTTCACCACTGAGAACTCATCACTAGGACAATGAACTGATCATCACCGAGACCTCATCACTAGGACTGCAAACTTTTCACCACTGAGCCCTCATCACTAGGACAGCGAACCGTTCACCACCGAGACCTCATCACTAGAACAGCGAACTCTTCACCACCGAGCCCTCATCACTAGGACAGTGAACTCCTCACCACCGAGACCACATCACTAGGACAGCAAACTTTTCACCACTGAGCCCTCATCACTAGGACAGCGAACCATTCACAACAGAGCCCTCATCACTAGGACAGCGAACTCTTCACCACCGAGAACTCATCACTAGGACAGTGAACTGTTCACAACTGAGACCTCATCACTAGGACAGCGAATTATTCACCACTGAACCCTCATCACTAGGACAGCGAACTTTACACCACCGAACCCTCATCACTAGCACAGCGAACTCTTCACTACCGAACCCTCATCACTGGGACAGCGAACTCTTCACCACCGAGACCTCATCACTAGGACAGTGAACTGTTCACAACTGAGACCTCATCACTAGGACAGCGAATTCTTCACCACTGAACCCTCATCACTAGGACAGCGAACTTTACACCACCGAACCCTCATCACTAGGACAGCGAACTCTTCACTACCGAGCCCTCATCACTAGGACAATGAACTCTTCACCACCGAGAATTCATCACTAGTTCAATGAACTGTTCACCACAGAGACATCATCACTAGGACAGTGAACTTTTCACCACTGAGCCCTCATCACTAGGACAGTGAACCCTTCACCACCGAGCCCTCATCACTAGGACAGTGAACTCTTCACCACCGAGCACTCATCACTAGGAAAGCGAACTCTTCGCCACTGAGCCCTCATCACTAGGACAGTGAAATTTTCAGCACCGAGCTCTCATCACTAGGACAGCGAACCTATCACCACCGAGCCTTCATCACTAGGACAGCGAACTCTTCACCACCGAGACCTCATCACTAGGAGAGCGAACTCTTCACCACCGAGACCTCATCACTAGGACAGCGAACTCTTCACTACCGAGCCCTCATCACTGGGACAGCAAACTCTGCACCACCGAGCTCTCATCACTGGGACAGCGAACTCTTCACCACCGAGCCCTCATCACTAGGACAGTGAACTCCTCACCACCGAGACCACATCACTAGGACAGCAAACTTTTCACCACTGAGCCCTCATCACTAGGACAGCGAACCATTCACAACAGAGCCCTCATCACTAGGACAGCGAACTCTTCACCACCGAGACCTCATCACTAGGACAGTGAACTGTTCACAACTGAGACCTCATCACTAGGACAGCGAATTCTTCACCACTGAACCCTCATCACTAGGACAGCGAACTTTACACCACCGAACCCTCATCACTAGGACAGCGAACTCTTCACCACCGAGACCTCATCACTAGGAGAGCGAACTCTTCACCACCGAGACCTCATCACTAGGACAGCGAACTCTTCACTACCGAGCCCTCATCACTGGGACAGCAAACTCTTCACCACCGAGCTCTCATCACTGAGACAGCGAACTCTTCACCACCGAGCCCTCATCACTGTGACAGCGAACTCTTCACCACTGAGCCCTCATCACTAGGACAGCGAACCATTCACAACAGAGCCCTCATCACTAGGACAGCGAACTGTTCACCACTGAGCCCTCATCACTAGGACAGCGAACGCTTCACCACCGAGACCTCATCACTAGGACAATGAACTGTTCACCATCGAGCCCTCATCACTGGGACAGCGAACTTCTCACCACCGAGCCCTCATCACTAGTACAGCGAACGTTTCACCACCGAGACCACATCACTAGGACAGAGGACTTTTATCCACCGAGCCCTCCTCACTAGGACAGCGAACTTTTCACCACCGAGACCTCCTCACTCGGACAGCGAACTCTTCACCACCGAGCCCTCATCATTAGTACAGCGAACTCTTCACCACCGAGCCCTCATCACTAGGACAATGAACTCTTCACCACCGAGAATTCATCACTAGTTCAATGAACTGTTCACCACAGAGACATCATCACTAGGACAGTGAACTTTTCACCACTGAGCCCTCATCACTAGGACAGTGAACCCTTCACCACCGAGCCCTCATCACTAGGACAGTGAACTCTTCACCACCGAGCCCTCATCACTAGGAAAGCGAACTCTTCGCCACTGAGCCCTCATCACTAGGACAGTGAACTTTTCACCACTGAGCCCTCATCACTAGGACAGTGAACCCTTCACCACCGAGCCCTCATCACTAGGACAGTGAACTCTTCACCACCGAGCCCTCATCACTGGGACAGCAAACTCTTCACCACCGAGCTCTCATCACTGGGACAGCGAACTCTTCACCACCGAGCCCTCATCACTGGGACAGCGAACTCTTCACCACCGAGAACTCATCACTAGGACAATGAACTGATCATCACCGAGACCTCATCACTAGGACAGCAAATGTTTCACCACTGAGCCCTCATCACTAGGACAGCGAACCGTTCACCACTGAGCCCTCATCACTAGGATAGCGAACCATTCACAACCGAGCCCTCATCACTAGGACAGCGAACTGTTCACCACTGAGCCCTCATCACTAGGACAGCGAACTCTTCACCACCGAGACCTCATCACTAGGACAATGAACTGTTCACCATCGAGCCCTCATCACTGGGACAGCGAACTTCTCACCACCGAGCCCTCATCACTAGTACAGCGAATGTTTCACCACCGAGACCACATCACTAGGACAGAGGACTTTTATCCACCGAGACCTCCTCACTAGGACAGAGAAGTTTTCACCACCGAGACCTCATCACTAGGACAGTGAACTCTTCACCACCTAGCCCTCATCACTAGGACAGCGAACTTTACACCACCGAACCCTCATCACTAGGACAGCGAACTCTTCACTACCGAGCCCTCATCACTAGGACAATGAACTCTTCACCACCGAGAATTCATCACTAGTTCAATGAACTGTTCACCACAGAGACATCATCACTAGGACAGTGAACTTTTCACCACTGAGCCCTCATCACTAGGACAGTGAACCCTTCACCACCGAGCCCTCATCACTAGGACAGTGAACTCTTCACCACCGAGCCCTCATCACTAGGAAAGCGAACTCTTCGCCACTGAGCCCTCATCACTAGGACAGTGAAATTTTCAGCACTGAGCTCTCATCACTAGGACAGCGAACCTATCACCACCGAGCCTTCATCACTAGGACAGCGAACTCTTCACCACCGAGACCTCATCACTAGGAGAGCGAACTCTTCACCACCGAAACCTCATCACTAGGACAGCGAACTCTTCACTACCGAGCCCTCATCACTGGGACAGCAAACTCTGCACCACCGAGCTCTCATCACTGGGACAGCGAACTCTTCACCACCGAGCCCTCAACACTAGGACAGTGAACTCCTCACCACCGAGACCACATCACTAGGACAGCAAACTTTTCACCACTGAGCCCTCATCACTAGGACAGCGAACCATTCACAACAGAGCCCTCATCACTAGGACAGCGAACTCTTCACCACCGAGACCTCATCACTAGGACAGTGAACTGTTCACAACTGAGACCTCATCACTAGGACAGCGAATTCTTCACCACTGAACCCTCATCACTAGGACAGCGAACTTTACACCACCGAACCCTCATCACTAGGACAGCGAACTCTTCACCACCGAGACCTCATCACTAGGAGAGCGAACTCTTCACCACCGAGACCTCATCACTAGGACAGCGAACTCTTCAATACCGAGCCCTCATCACTGGGACAGCAAACTCTTCACCACCGAGCTCTCATCACTGAGACAGCGAACTCTTCACCACCGAGCCCTCATCACTGTGACAGCGAACTCTTCACCACTGAGCCCTCATCACTATGACAGCGAACCATTCACAACAGAGCCCTCATCATTAGGACAGCGAACTGTTCACCACTGAGCCCTCATCACTAGGACAGCGAACGCTTCACCACCGAGACCTCATCACTAGGACAATGAACTGTTCACCATCGAGCCCTCATCACTGGGACAGCGAACTTCTCACCACCGAGCCCTCATCACTAGTACAGCGAACGTTTCACCACCGAGACCACATCACTAGGACAGAGGACTTTTATCCACCGAGCCCTCCTCACTAGGACAGCGAACTTTTCACCACCGAGACCTCCTCACTCGGACAGCGAACTCTTCACCACCGAGCCCTCATCATTAGTACAGCGAACTCTTCACCACCGAGCCCTCATCACTAGGACAATGAACTCTTCACCACCGAGAATTCATCACTAGTTCAATGAACTGTTCACCACAGAGACATCATCACTAGGACAGTGAACTTTTCACCACTGAGCCCTCATCACTAGGACAGTGAACCCTTCACCACCGAGCCCTCATCACTAGGACAGTGAACTCTTCACCACCGAGCCCTCATCACTAGGAAAGCGAACTCTTCGCCACTGAGCCCTCATCACTAGGACAGTGAAATTTTCAGCACCGAGCTTTCATCACTAGGACAGCGAACCTTTCACCACCGAGCCTTCATCACTAGGACAGCGAACTCTTCACCACCGAGACCTCATCACTAGGAGAGCGAACTCTTCACCACCGAGACCTCATCACTAGGACAGCGAACTCTTCACTACCGAGCCCTCATCACTGGGACAGCAAACTCTTCACCACCGAGCTCTCATCACTGGGACAGCGAACTCTTCACCACCGAGCCCTCATCACTGGGACAGCGAACTCTTCACCACCGAGAACTCATCACTAGGACAATGAACTGATCATCACCGAGACCTCATCACTAGGACAGCAAATGTTTCACCACTGAGCCCTCATCACTAGGACAGCGAACCGTTCACCACTGAGCCCTCATCACTAGGATAGCGAACCATTCACAACCGAGCCCTCATCACTAGGACAGCGAACTGTTCACCACTGAGCCCTCATCACTAGGACAGCGAACTCTTCACCACCGAGACCTCATCACTAGGACAATGAACTGTTCACCATCGAGCCCTCATCACTGGGACAGCGAACTTCTCACCACCGAGCCCTCATCACTAGTACAGCGAATGTTTCACCACCGAGACCACATCACTAGGACAGAGGACTTTTATCCACCGAGACCTCCTCACTAGGACAGCGAAGTTTTCACCACCGAGACCTCATCACTAGGACAGTGAACTCTTCACCACCTAGCCCTCATCACTAGTACAGAGAACTCTTCACCACCGAGCCCTCATCACTAGGACAATGAACTCTTCACCACCGAGAATTCATCACTAGGTCAATGAACTGTTCACCACCGAGACATCATCACTAGGACAGTGAACTTTTCACCACTGAGCCCTCATCACTAGGACAGTGAACCATTCACCACCGAGCCCTCATCACCAGGACAGTGAACTCTTCAACACAGAGCCCTCATCACTAGGAAAGCGAACTCTTCGCCACTGAGCCCTCATCACTAGGACATCGAACCGTTCACCACCGAGCCCTCATCACTAGGACAGCGAACTCTTCACCACCGAGACCTCATCACTAGGACAGCGAACTGTTCACCACTGAGACCTCATCACTAGGACAGCGAACTCTTCACCACCGAGCCCTCATCACTAGGACAGCGAACTGTTCACCACCGAGACCTCATCACTAGGACAGCGAACTCTTCACCACAGAGACCTCATCACTAGGACGGCGAACTCTTCACCACCGAGCCTCCATCACTAGGACAGCGAACTTTTCACCACTGAGCCCTCATCACTAGGACAGCGAACTTTTCATCACCGAGCCCTCATCACTAGGACAGCGAACCGTTCACCACCGAGCCCTCATCACTAGGACAGCGAACCATTCACCACCGAGCCCTCATCAATAGTACAGTGAACCGTTCACCACCGAGCCCTCGTCACTAGGACAGTGAACCGTTCACGACTGAGGCCTAGTCACTAGGACAGCGAACTTTTCACCACCGAGACCTCATCACAAGGACAGCGAACTCTTCTCCACCGAGACCACATCACTAGGACAATGAACTCTTCACCACCGAGCCTTCATCACTAGGAAAGCGAACTCTTCGCCACTGAGCCCTCATCACTAGGACAGTGAAATTTTCAGCACCGAGCTCTCATCACTAGGACAGCGAATCTTTCACCACCGAGCCTTCATCACTAGAACAGCGAACTCTTCACCACCGAGACCTCATCACTAGGAGAGCGAACTCCTCACCACCGAGACCTCATCACTAGGACAGCGAACTCTTCACCACCGAGACCTCATCACTAGGACAGTGAACTGTTCACAACTGAGACCTCATCACTTGGACAGCGAATTATTCACCACTGAACCCTCATCACTAGGACAGCGAACTTTACACCACCGAACCCTCATCACTAGCACAGCGAACTCTTCACTACCGAGCCCTCATCACTGGGACAGCGAACTCTTCACCACCGAGACCTCATCACTAGGACAGCGAACTCTTCACTACCGAGCCCTCATCACTGGGACAGCGAACTCTTCACCACCGAGACCTCATCACTAGGACAGCGAACTCTTCACTACCGAGCCCTCATCACTGGGACAGCAAACTCTTCACCACCGAGCTCTCATCACTGGGACAGCGAACTCTTCACCACCGAGCCCTCATCACTGGGACAGCGAACTCTTCACCACCGAGAACTCATCACTAGGACAATGAACTGATCATCACCGAGACCTCATCACTAGGACAGCAAATGTTTCACCACTGAGCCCTCATCACTAGGACAGCGAACCGTTCACCACTGAGCCCTCATCACTAGGATAGCGAACTCTTCACCACCGAGCCCTCATCACTAGGACAGCGAACTGTTCACCACCGAGACCTCATCACTAGGACAGCGAACTCTTCACCACAGAGACCTCATCACTAGGACGGCGAACTCTTCACCACCGAGCCTCCATCAATAGGACAGCGAACTTTTCACCACTGAGCCCTCATCACTAGGACAGCGAACTTTTCATCACCGAGCCCTCATCACTAGGACAGCGAACCGTTCACCACCGAGCCCTCATCACTAGGACAGCGAACCATTCACCACCGAGCCCTCATCAATAGTACAGTGAACCGTTCACCACCGAGCCCTCGTCACTAGGACAGTGAACCGTTCACGACTGAGGCCTAGTCACTAGGACAGCGAACTTTTCACCACCGAGACCTCATCACAAGGACAGCGAACTCTTCTCCACCGAGACCACATCACTAGGACAATGAACTCTTCACCACCGAGCCTTCATCACTAGGAAAGCGAACTCTTCGCCACTGAGCCCTCATCACTAGGACAGTGAAATTTTCAGCACCGAGCTCTCATCACTAGGACAGCGAATCTTTCACCACCGAGCCTTCATCACTAGAACAGCGAACTCTTCACCACCGAGACCTCATCACTAGGAGAGCGAACTCCTCACCACCGAGACCTCATCACTAGGACAGCGAACTCTTCACCACCGAGACCTCATCACTAGGACAGTGAACTGTTCACAACTGAGACCTCATCACTTGGACAGCGAATTATTCACCACTGAACCCTCATCACTAGGACAGCGAACTTTACACCACCGAACCCTCATCACTAGCACAGCGAACTCTTCACTACCGAGCCCTCATCACTGGGACAGCGAACTCTTCACCACCGAGACCTCATCACTAGGACAGCGAACTCTTCACTACCGAGCCCTCATCACTGGGACAGCGAACTCTTCACCACCGAGACCTCATCACTAGGACAGCGAACTCTTCACTACCGAGCCCTCATCACTGGGACAGCAAACTCTTCACCACCGAGCTCTCATCACTGGGACAGCGAACTCTTCACCACCGAGCCCTCATCACTGGGACAGCGAACTCTTCACCACCGAGAACTCATCACTAGGACAATGAACTGATCATCACCGAGACCTCATCACTAGGACAGCAAATGTTTCACCACTGAGCCCTCATCACTAGGACAGCGAACCGTTCACCACTGAGCCCTCATCACTAGGATAGCGAACCATTCACAACCGAGCCCTCATCACTAGGACAGCGAACTGTTCACCACTGAGCCCTCATCACTAGGACAGCGAACTCTTCACCACCGAGACCTCATCACTAGGACAATGAACTGTTCACCATCGAGCCCTCATCACTGGGACAGCGAACTTCTCACCACCGAGCCCTCATCACTAGTACAGCGAATGTTTCACCACCGAGACCACATCACTAGGACAGAGGGCTTTTATCCACCGAGACCTCCTCACTAGGACAGCGAAGTTTTCACCACCGAGACCTCATCACTAGGACAGTGAACTCTTCACCACCTAGCCCTCATCACTAGTACAGCGAACTCTTCACCACCGAGCCCTCATCACTAGGACAATGAACTCTTCACCACCGAGAATTCATCACTAGGTCAATGAACTGTTCACCACCGAGACATCATCACTAGGACAGTGAACTTTTCACCACTGAGCCCTCATCACTAGGACAGTGAACCATTCACCACCGAGCCCTCATCACCAGGACAGTGAACTCTTCAACACAGAGCCCTCATCACTAGGAAAGCGAACTCTTCGCCACTGAGCCCTCATCACTAGGACATCGAACCGTTCACCACCGAGCCCTCATCACTAGGACAGCGAACTCTTCACCACCGAGACCTCATCACTAGGACAGCGAACTGTTCACCACTGAGACCTCATCACTAGGACAGCGAACTCTTCACCACCGAGCCCTCATCACTAGGACAGCGAACTGTTCACCACCGAGACCTCATCACTAGGACAGCGAACTCTTCACCACAGAGACCTCATCACTAGGACGGCGAACTCTTCACCACCGAGCCTCCATCACTAGGACAGCGAACTTTTCACCACTGAGCCCTCATCACTAGGACAGCGAACTTTTCATCACCGAGCCCTCATCACTAGGACAGCGAACCGTTCACCACCGAGCCCTCATCACTAGGACAGCGAACCATTCACCACCAAGCCCTCATCAATAGTACAGTGAACCGTACACCACCGAGCCCTCGTCACTAGGACAGTGAACCGTTCACGACTGAGGCCTAGTCACTAGGACAGCGAACTTTTCACCACCGAGACCTCATCACAAGGACAGCGAACTCTTCACCACCGAGACCACATCACTAGGACAATGAACTCTTCACCACCGAGCCTTCATCACTAGGAAAGCGAACTCTTCGCCACTGAGCCCTCATCACTAGGACAGTGAAATTTTCAGCACCGAGCTCTCATCACTAGGACAGCGAACCTTTCACCACCGAGCCTTCATCACTAGAACAGCGAACTCTTCACCACCGAGACCTCATCACTAGGAGAGCGAACTCCTCACCACCGAGACCTCATCACTAGGACAGCGAACTCTTCACCACCGAGACCTCATCACTAGGACAGTGAACTGTTCACAACTGAGACCTCATCACTAGGACAGCGAATTATTCACCACTGAACCCTCATCACTAGGACAGCGAACTTTTCATCACCGAGCCCTCATCACTAGGACAGCGAACCGTTCACCACCGAGACCTCATCACTAGGACAGCGAACTCCTCACCACCGAGACCTCATCACTAGGACAGCGAACTCTTCACCACCGAGACCTCATCACTAGGACAGTGAACTGTTCACAACTGAGACCTCATCACTAGGACAGCGAATTATTCACCACTGAACCCTCATCACTAGGACAGCGAACTTTACACCACCGAACCCTCATCACTAGCACAGCGAACTCTTCACTACCGAGCCCTCATCACTGGGACAGCGAACTCTTCACCACCGAGACCTCATCACTAGGACAGCGAACTCTTCACTACCGAGCCCTCATCACTGGGACAGCGAACTCTTCACCACCGAGACCTCATCACTAGGACAGCGAACTCTTCACTACCGAGCCCTCATCACTGGGACAGCAAACTCTTCACCACCGAGCTCTCATCACTGGGACAGCGAACTCTTCACCACCGAGCCCTCATCACTGGGACAGCGAACTCTTCACCACCGAGAACTCATCACTAGGACAATGAACTGATCATCACCGAGACCTCATCACTAGGACAGCAAATGTTTCACCACTGAGCCCTCATCACTAGGACAGCGAACCGTTCACCACTGAGCCCTCATCACTAGGATAGCGAACCATTCACAACCGAGCCCTCATCACTAGGACAGCGAACTGTTCACCACTGAGCCCTCATCACTAGGACAGCGAACTCTTCACCACCGAGACCTCATCACTAGGACAATGAACTGTTCACCATCGAGCCCTCATCACTGGGACAGCGAACTTCTCACCACCGAGCCCTCATCACTAGTACAGCGAATGTTTCACCACCGAGACCACATCACTAGGACAGAGGGCTTTTATCCACCGAGACCTCCTCACTAGGACAGCGAAGTTTTCACCACCGAGACCTCATCACTAGGACAGTGAACTCTTCACCACCTAGCCCTCATCACTAGTACAGCGAACTCTTCACCACCGAGCCCTCATCACTAGGACAATGAACTCTTCACCACCGAGAATTCATCACTAGGTCAATGAACTGTTCACCACCGAGACATCATCACTAGGACAGTGAACTTTTCACCACTGAGCCCTCATCACTAGGACAGTGAACCATTCACCACCGAGCCCTCATCACCAGGACAGTGAACTCTTCAACACAGAGCCCTCATCACTAGGAAAGCGAACTCTTCGCCACTGAGCCCTCATCACTAGGACATCGAACCGTTCACCACCGAGCCCTCATCACTAGGACAGCGAACTCTTCACCACCGAGACCTCATCACTAGGACAGCGAACTGTTCACCACTGAGACCTCATCACTAGGACAGCGAACTCTTCACCACCGAGCCCTCATCACTAGGACAGCGAACTGTTCACCACCGAGACCTCATCACTAGGACAGCGAACTCTTCACCACAGAGACCTCATCACTAGGACGGCGAACTCTTCACCACCGAGCCTCCATCACTAGGACAGCGAACTTTTCACCACTGAGCCCTCATCACTAGGACAGCGAACTTTTCATCACCGAGCCCTCATCACTAGGACAGCGAACCGTTCACCACCGAGCCCTCATCACTAGGACAGCGAACCATTCACCACCAAGCCCTCATCAATAGTACAGTGAACCGTTCACCACCGAGCCCTCGTCACTAGGACAGTGAACCGTTCACGACTGAGGCCTAGTCACTAGGACAGCGAACTTTTCACCACCGAGACCTCATCACAAGGACAGCGAACTCTTCACCACCGAGACCACATCACTAGGACAATGAACTCTTCACCACCGAGCCTTCATCACTAGGAAAGCGAACTCTTCGCCACTGAGCCCTCATCACTAGGACAGTGAAATTTTCAGCACCGAGCTCTCATCACTAGGACAGCGAACCTTTCACCACCGAGCCTTCATCACTAGAACAGCGAACTCTTCACCACCGAGACCTCATCACTAGGAGAGCGAACTCCTCACCACCGAGACCTCATCACTAGGACAGCGAACTCTTCACCACCGAGACCTCATCACTAGGACAGTGAACTGTTCACAACTGAGACCTCATCACTAGGACAGCGAATTATTCACCACTGAACCCTCATCACTAGGACAGCGAACTTTTCATCACCGAGCCCTCATCACTAGGACAGCGAACCGTTCACCACCGAGACCTCATCACTAGGACAGCGAACTGTTCACCACTGAGACCTCATCACTAGGACAGCGAACTCTTCACCACCGAGACCTCATCACAAGGACAGCGAAATCTTCACCACCGAGACCACATCACTAGGACAATGAACTGTTCACCACTGAGACCTCATCACTGGGACAGTGAACTCTTCAACACTGAGCCCTCATCACTAGGACAGCGAACTTTACACCACCGAACCCTCATCACTAGGACAGCAAACTTTTCACCACTGAGCCCTCATCACGAGGACAGTGAAATTTTCACCACCGAGCTCTCATCACTAGGACAGCGAAGCTTTCACCACCGAGCCTTCATCACTAGGACAGCGAACTCTTCACCACCGAGACCTCATCACTAGGAGAGCGAACTCTTCACCACCGAGACCTCATCACTAGGACAGCGAACTCTTTACTACCGAGCCCTCATTACTGGGACAGCAAACTCTTCACCACCGAGCCCTCATCACTGGGACAGCGAACTCTTCACCACCGAGAACTCATCACTAGGACAATGAACTGATCATCACCGAGACCTCATCACTAGGACAGCAAACGTTTCACCACTGAGCCCTCATCACTAGGACAGCGAACCGTTCACCACCGAGACCTTATCACTAGGACAGCGAACTCTTCACCACCGAGACCTCATCACTAGAACAGCGAACTCTTCACCACCGAGCCCTCATCACTAGGACAGTGAACTCCTCACCACCGAGACCACATCACTAGGACAGCAAACTTTTCACCACTGAGCCCTCATCACTAGGACAGCGAACCATTCACAACAGAGCCCTCATCACTAGGACAGCGAACTGTTCACCACAGAGCCCTCATCACTAGGACAGCGAACGCTTCACCACCGAGACCTCATCACTAGGACAATGAACTGTTCACCATCGAGCCCTCATCACTGGGACAGCGAACTTCTCACCACCGTGCCCTCATCACTAGTACAGCGAACGTTTCACCACCGAGACCACATCACTAGGACAGAGGACTTTTAACCACCGAGCCCTCCTCACTAGGACAGCGAAATTTTCACCACCGAGACCTCCTCACTCGGACAGCGAACTCTTCACCACCGAGCCCACATCATTAGTACAGCGAACTCTTCACCACCGAGCCCTCATCACTAGGACAATGAACTCTTCACCACCGAGAATTCATCACTAGGACAGTGAACTTTTCACCACTGAGCCCTCATCACTAGGACAGTGAACCCTTCACCACCGAGCCCTCATCACTAGGAAAGCGAACTCTTCGCCACTGAGCCCTCATCACTAGGACAGTGAAATTTTCAGCACCGAGCTCTCATCACTAGGACAGCGAACCTTTCACCACCGAGCCCACATCATTAGTACAGCGAACTCTTCACCACCGAGCCCTCATCACTAGGACAATGAACTCTTCACCACCGAGAATTCATCACTAGGACAGTGAACTTTTCACCACTGAGCCCTCATCACTAGGACAGCGACCTCTTCACCACCGAGACCTCATCACTAGGAGAGCGAACTCTTCACCACCGAGACCTCATCACTAGGACAGCGAACTCTTCACTACCGAGCCCTCATCACTGGGACAGCAAACTCTTCACCACCGAGCTCTCATCACTGGGACAGCGAACTCTTCACCACCGAGCCCTCATCACTGGGACAGCGAACTCTTCACCACCGAGAACTCATCACTAGGACAATGAACTGATCATCACCGAGACCTCATCACTAGGACAGCAAACGTTTCACCACTGAGCCCTCATCACTAGGACAGCGAACTTTTCATCACCGAGCCCTCATCACTAGGACAGCGAACCGTTCACCACCGAGCCCTCATCACTAGGACAGCGAACCATTCACCACCGAGCCCTCATCAATAGTACAGTGAACCGTTCACCACCGAGCCCTCGTCACTAGGACAGCGAACCGTTCACGACTGAGGCCTAGTCACTAGGACAGCGAACTTTTCACCACCGAGACCTCATCACAAGGACAGGGAACTCTTCACCACCGAGACCACATCACTAGGACAATGAACTCTTCACCACCGAGCCTTCATCACTAGGAAAGCGAACTCTTCGCCACTGAGCCCTCATCACTAGGACAGTGAAATTTTCAGCACCGAGCTCTCATCACTAGGACAGCGAACCTTTCACCACCGAGCCTTCATCACTAGGACAGCGAACTCTTCACCACCGAGACCTCATCACTAGGAGAGCGAACTCCTCACCACCGAGACCTCATCACTAGGACAGCGAACTCTTCACTACCGAGCCCTCATCACTGGGACAGCGAACTCTTCACCACCGAACCCTCATCACTAGGACAGCGAACTCTTCACCACCGAGACCTCATCACTAGGAGAGCGAACTCTTCACCACCGAGACCTCATCACTAGGACAGCGAACTCTTCACTACCGAGCCCTCATCACTGGGACAGCAAACTCTTCACCACCGAGCTCTCATCACTGGGACAGCGAACTCTTCACCACCGAGCCCTCATCACTGGGACAACGAACTCTTCACCACCGAGAACTCATCACTAGGACAATGATCTGATCATCACCGAGACCTCATCACTAGGACTGCAAACTTTTCACCACTGAGCCCTCATCACTAGGACAGCGAACCGTTCACCACCGAGACCTCATCACTAGGACAGCGAACTCTTCACCACCGAGACCTCATCACTAGAACAGCGAACTCTTCACCACCGAGCCCTCATCACTAGGACAGTGAACTCCTCACCACCGAGACCACATCACTAGGACAGCAAACTTTTCACCACTGAGCCCTCATCACTAGGACAGCGAACCATTCACAACAGAGCCCTCATCACTAGGACAGCGAACTCTTCACCACCGAGACCTCATCACTAGGACAGTGAACTGTTCACAACTGAGACCTCATCACTAGGACAGCGAATTATTCACCACTGAACCCTCATCACTAGGACAGCGAACTTTACACCACCGAACCCTCATCACTAGCACAGCGAACTCTTCACTACCGAGCCCTCATCACTGGGACAGCGAACTCTTCACCACCGAGACCTCATCACTAGGACAGTGAACTGTTCACAACTGAGACCTCATCACTAGGACAGCGAATTCTTCACCACTGAACCCTCATCACTAGGACAGCGAACTTTACACCACCGAACCCTCATCACTAGGACAGCGAACTCTTCACTACCGAGCCCTCATCACTAGGACAATGAACTCTTCACCACCGAGAATTCATCACTAGTTCAATGAACTGTTCACCACAGAGACATCATCACTAGGACAGTGAACTTTTCACCACTGAGCCCTCATCACTAGGACAGTGAACCCTTCACCACCGAGCCCTCATCACTAGGACAGTGAACTCTTCACCACCGAGCACTCATCACTAGGAAAGCGTACTCTTCGCCACTGAGCCCTCATCACTAGGACAGTGAAATTTTCAGCACCGAGCTCTCATCACTAGGACAGCGAACCTATCACCACCGAGCCTTCATCACTAGGACAGCGAACTCTTCACCACCGAGACCTCATCACTAGGAGAGCGAACTCTTCACCACCGAGACCTCATCACTAGGACAGCGAACTCTTCACTACCGAGCCCTCATCACTGGGACAGCAAACTCTGCACCACCGAGCCCTCATCACTAGGACAGTGAACTCCTCACCACCGAGACCACATCACTAGGACAGCAAACTTTTCACCACTGAGCCCTCATCACTAGGACAGCGAACCATTCACAACAGAGCCCTCATCACTAGGACAGCGAACTCTTCACCACCGAGACCTCATCACTAGGACAGTGAACTGTTCACAACTGAGACCTCATCACTAGGACAGCGAATTCTTCACCACTGAACCCTCATCACTAGGACAGCGAACTTTACACCACCGAACCCTCATCACTAGGACAGCGAACTCTTCACCACCGAGACCTCATCACTAGGAGAGCGAACTCTTCACCACCGAGACCTCATCACTAGGACAGCGAACTCTTCACTACCGAGCCCTCATCACTGGGACAGCAAACTCTTCACCACCGAGCTCTCATCACTGAGACAGCGAACTCTTCACCACCGAGCCCTCATCACTGTGACAGCGAACTCTTCACCACTGAGCCCTCATCACTAGGACAGCGAACCATTCACAACAGAGCCCTCATCACTAGGACAGCGAACTGTTCACCACTGAGCCCTCATCACTAGGACAGCGAACGCTTCACCACCGAGACCTCATCACTAGGACAATGAACTGTTCACCATCGAGCCCTCATCACTGGGACAGCGAACTTCTCACCACCGAGCCCTCATCACTAGTACAGCGAACGTTTCACCACCGAGACCACATCACTAGGACAGAGGACTTTTATCCACCGAGCCCTCCTCACTAGGACAGCGAACTTTTCAGCACCGAGACCTCCTCACTCGGACAGCGAACTCTTCACCACCGAGCCCTCATCATTAGTACAGCGAACTCTTCACCACCGAGCCCTCATCACTAGGACAATGAACTCTTCACCACCGAGAATTCATCACTAGTTCAATGAACTGTTCACCACAGAGACATCATCACTAGGACAGTGAACTTTTCACCACTGAGCCCTCATCACTAGGACAGTGAACCCTTCACCACCGAGCCCTCATCACTAGGACAGTGAACTCTTCACCACCGAGCCCTCATCACTAGGAAAGCGAACTCTTCGCCACTGAGCCCTCATCACTAGGACAGTGAAATTTTCAGCACCGAGCTCTCATCACTAGGACAGCGAACCTTTCACCAACGAGCCTTCATCACTAGGACAGCGAACTCTTCACCACCGAGACCTCATCACTAGGAGAGCGAACTCTTCACCACCGAGACCTCATCACTAGGACAGCGAACTCTTCACTACCGAGCCCTCATCACTGGGACAGCAAACTCTTCACCACCGAGCTCTCATCACTGGGACAGCGAACTCTTCACCACCGAGCCCTCATCACTGGGACAGCGAACTCTTCACCACCGAGAACTCATCACTAGGACAATGAACTGATCATCACCGAGACCTCATCACTAGGACAGCAAATGTTTCACCACTGAGCCCTCATCACTAGGACAGCGAACCGTTCACCACTGAGCCCTCATCACTAGGATAGCGAACCATTCACAACCGAGCCCTCATCACTAGGACAGCGAACTGTTCACCACTGAGCCCTCATCACTAGGACAGCGAACTCTTCACCACCGAGACCTCATCACTAGGACAATGAACTGTTCACCATCGAGCCCTCATCACTGGGACAGCGAACTTCTCACCACCGAGCCCTCATCACTAGTACAGCGAATGTTTCACCACCGAGACCACATCACTAGGACAGAGGACTTTTATCCACCGAGACCTCCTCACTAGGACAGCGAAGTTTTCACCACCGAGACCTCATCACTAGGACAGTGAACTCTTCACCACCTAGCCCTCATCACTAGGACAGCGAACTTTACACCACCGAACCCTCATCACTAGGACAGCGAACTCTTCACTACCGAGCCCTCATCACTAGGACAATGAACTCTTCACCACCGAGAATTCAACACTAGTTCAATGAACTGTTCACCACAGAGACATCATCACTAGGACAGTGAACTTTTCACCACTGAGCCCTCATCACTAGGACAGTGAACCCTTCACCACCGAGCCCTCATCACTAGGACAGTGAACTCTTCACCACCGAGCCCTCATCACTAGGAAAGCGAACTCTTCGCCACTGAGCCCTCATCACTAGGACAGTGAAATTTTCAGCACTGAGCTCTCATCACTAGGACAGCGAACCTATCACCACCGAGCCTTCATCACTAGGACAGCGAACTCTTCACCACCGAGACCTCATCACTAGGAGAGCGAACTCTTCACCACCGAGACCTCATCACTAGGACAGCGAACTCTTCACTACCGAGCCCTCATCACTGGGACAGCAAACTCTTCACCACCGAGCTCTCATCACTGGGACAGCGAACTCTTCACCACCGAGCCCTCATCACTGGGACAGCGAACTCTTCACCACCGAGAACTCATCACTAGGACAATGAACTGATCATCACCGAGACCTCATCACTAGGACAGCAAACGTTTCACCACTGAGCCCTCATCACTAGGACAGCGAACTTTTCATCACCGAGCCCTCATCACTAGGACAGCGAACCGTTCACCACCGAGCCCTCATCACTAGGACAGCGAACCATTCACCACCGAGCCCTCATCAATAGTACAGTGAACCGTTCACCACCGAGCCCTCGTCACTAGGACAGCGAACTCTTCACCACCGAGCCCTCATCACTGGGACAGCGAACTCTTCACCACCGAGAACTCATCACTAGGACAATGAACTGATCATCACCGAGACCTCATCACTAGGACAGCAAACGTTTCACCACTGAGCCCTCATCACTAGGACAGCGAACTTTTCATCACTGAGCCCTCATCACTAGGACAGCGAACCGTTCACCACCGAGCCCTCATCACTAGGACAGCGAACCATTCACCACCGAGCCCTCATCAATAGTACAGTGAACCGTTCACCACCGAGCCCTCGTCACTAGGACAGCGAACCGTTCACGACTGAGGCCTAGTCACTAGGACAGCGAACTTTTCACCACCGAGACCTCATCACAAGGACAGGGAACTCTTCACCACCGAGACCACATCACTAGGACAATGAACTCTTCACCACCGAGCCTTCATCACTAGGAAAGCGAACTCTTCGCCACTGAGCCCTCATCACTAGGACAGTGAAATTTTCAGCACCGAGCTCTCATCACTAGGACAGCGAACCTTTCACCACCGAGCCTTCATCACTAGGACAGCGAACTCTTCACCACCGAGACCTCATCACTAGGAGAGCGAACTCCTCACCACCGAGACCTCATCACTAGGACAGCGAACTCTTCACTACCGAGCCCTCATCACTGGGACAGCGAACTCTTCACCACCGAACCCTCATCACTAGGACAGCGAACTCTTCACCACCGAGACCTCATCACTAGGAGAGCGAACTCTTCACCACCGAGACCTCATCACTAGGACAGCGAACTCTTCACTACCGAGCCCTCATCACTGGGACAGCAAACTCTTCACCACCGAGCTCTCATCACTGGGACAGCGAACTCTTCACCACCGAGCCCTCATCACTGGGACAACGAACTCTTCACCACCGAGAACTCATCACTAGGACAATGATCTGATCATCACCGAGACCTCATCACTAGGACTGCAAACTTTTCACCACTGAGCCCTCATCACTAGGACAGCGAACCGTTCACCACCGAGACCTCATCACTAGGACAGCGAACTCTTCACCACCGAGACCTCATCACTAGAACAGCGAACTCTTCACCACCGAGCCCTCATCACTAGGACAGTGAACTCCTCACCACCGAGACCACATCACTAGGACAGCAAACTTTTCACCACTGAGCCCTCATCACTAGGACAGCGAACCATTCACAACAGAGCCCTCATCACTAGGACAGCGAACTCTTCACCACCGAGACCTCATCACTAGGACAGTGAACTGTTCACAACTGAGACCTCATCACTAGGACAGCGAATTATTCACCACTGAACCCTCATCACTAGGACAGCGAACTTTACACCACCGAACCCTCATCACTAGCACAGCGAACTCTTCACTACCGAGCCCTCATCACTGGGACAGCGAACTCTTCACCACCGAGACCTCATCACTAGGACAGTGAACTGTTCACAACTGAGACCTCATCACTAGGACAGCGAATTCTTCACCACTGAACCCTCATCACTAGGACAGCGAACTTTACACCACCGAACCCTCATCACTAGGACAGCGAACTCTTCACTACCGAGCCCTCATCACTAGGACAATGAACTCTTCACCACCGAGAATTCATCACTAGTTCAATGAACTGTTCACCACAGAGACATCATCACTAGGACAGTGAACTTTTCACCACTGAGCCCTCATCACTAGGACAGTGAACCCTTCACCACCGAGCCCTCATCACTAGGACAGTGAACTCTTCACCACCGAGCACTCATCACTAGGAAAGCGTACTCTTCGCCACTGAGCCCTCATCACTAGGACAGTGAAATTTTCAGCACCGAGCTCTCATCACTAGGACAGCGAACCTATCACCACCGAGCCTTCATCACTAGGACAGCGAACTCTTCACCACCGAGACCTCATCACTAGGAGAGCGAACTCTTCACCACCGAGACCTCATCACTAGGACAGCGAACTCTTCACTACCGAGCCCTCATCACTGGGACAGCAAACTCTGCACCACCGAGCCCTCATCACTAGGACAGTGAACTCCTCACCACCGAGACCACATCACTAGGACAGCAAACTTTTCACCACTGAGCCCTCATCACTAGGACAGCGAACCATTCACAACAGAGCCCTCATCACTAGGACAGCGAACTCTTCACCACCGAGACCTCATCACTAGGACAGTGAACTGTTCACAACTGAGACCTCATCACTAGGACAGCGAATTCTTCACCACTGAACCCTCATCACTAGGACAGCGAACTTTACACCACCGAACCCTCATCACTAGGACAGCGAACTCTTCACCACCGAGACCTCATCACTAGGAGAGCGAACTCTTCACCACCGAGACCTCATCACTAGGACAGCGAACTCTTCACTACCGAGCCCTCATCACTGGGACAGCAAACTCTTCACCACCGAGCTCTCATCACTGAGACAGCGAACTCTTCACCACCGAGCCCTCATCACTGTGACAGCGAACTCTTCACCACTGAGCCCTCATCACTAGGACAGCGAACCATTCACAACAGAGCCCTCATCACTAGGACAGCGAACTGTTCACCACTGAGCCCTCATCACTAGGACAGCGAACCCTTCACCACCGAGACCTCATCACTAGGACAATGAACTGTTCACCATCGAGCCCTCATCACTGGGACAGCGAACTTCTCACCACCGAGCCCTCATCACTAGTACAGCGAACGTTTCACCACCGAGACCACATCACTAGGACAGAGGACTTTTATCCACCGAGCCCTCCTCACTAGGACAGCGAACTTTTCAGCACCGAGACCTCCTCACTCGGACAGCGAACTCTTCACCACCGAGCCCTCATCATTAGTACAGCGAACTCTTCACCACCGAGCCCTCATCACTAGGACAATGAACTCTTCACCACCGAGAATTCATCACTAGTTCAATGAACTGTTCACCACAGAGACATCATCACTAGGACAGTGAACTTTTCACCACTGAGCCCTCATCACTAGGACAGTGAACCCTTCACCACCGAGCCCTCATCACTAGGACAGTGAACTCTTCACCACCGAGCCCTCATCACTAGGAAAGCGAACTCTTCGCCACTGAGCCCTCATCACTAGGACAGTGAAATTTTCAGCACCGAGCTCTCATCACTAGGACAGCGAACCTTTCACCAACGAGCCTTCATCACTAGGACAGCGAACTCTTCACCACCGAGACCTCATCACTAGGAGAGCGAACTCTTCACCACCGAGACCTCATCACTAGGACAGCGAACTCTTCACTACCGAGCCCTCATCACTGGGACAGCAAACTCTTCACCACCGAGCTCTCATCACTGGGACAGCGAACTCTTCACCACCGAGCCCTCATCACTGGGACAGCGAACTCTTCACCACCGAGAACTCATCACTAGGACAATGAACTGATCATCACCGAGACCTCATCACTAGGACAGCAAATGTTTCACCACTGAGCCCTCATCACTAGGACAGCGAACCGTTCACCACTGAGCCCTCATCACTAGGATAGCGAACCATTCACAACCGAGCCCTCATCACTAGGACAGCGAACTGTTCACCACTGAGCCCTCATCACTAGGACAGCGAACTCTTCACCACCGAGACCTCATCACTAGGACAATGAACTGTTCACCATCGAGCCCTCATCACTGGGACAGCGAACTTCTCACCACCGAGCCCTCATCACTAGTACAGCGAATGTTTCACCACCGAGACCACATCACTAGGACAGAGGACTTTTATCCACCGAGACCTCCTCACTAGGACAGCGAAGTTTTCACCACCGAGACCTCATCACTAGGACAGTGAACTCTTCACCACCTAGCCCTCATCACTAGGACAGCGAACTTTACACCACCGAACCCTCATCACTAGGACAGCGAACTCTTCACTACCGAGCCCTCATCACTAGGACAATGAACTCTTCACCACCGAGAATTCATCACTAGTTCAATGAACTGTTCACCACAGAGACATCATCACTAGGACAGTGAACTTTTCACCACTGAGCCCTCATCACTAGGACAGTGAACCCTTCACCACCGAGCCCTCATCACTAGGACAGTGAACTCTTCACCACCGAGCCCTCATCACTAGGAAAGCGAACTCTTCGACACTGAGCCCTCATCACTAGGACAGTGAAATTTTCAGCACCGAGCTCTCATCACTAGGACAGCGAACCTATCACCACCGAGCCTTCATCACTAGGACAGCGAACTCTTCACCACCGAGACCTCATCACTAGGAGAGCGAACTCTTCACCACCGAGACCTCATCACTAGGACAGCGAACTCTTCACTACCGAGCCCTCATCACTGGGACAGCAAACTCTGCACCACCGAGCTCTCATCACTGGGACAGCGAACTCTTCACCACCGAGCCCTCATCACTAGGACAGTGAACTCCTCACCACCGAGACCACATCACTAGGACAGCAAACCTTTCACCACTAAGCCCTCATCACTAGGACAGCGAACCATTCACAACAGAGCCCTCATCACTAGGACAGCGAACTCTTCACCACCGAGACCTCATCACTAGGACAGTGAACTGTTCACAACTGAGACCTCATCACTAGGACAGCGAATTCTTCACCACTGAACCCTCATCACTAGGACAGCGAACTTTACACCACCGAACCCTCATCACTAGGACAGCGAATTCTTCACCACCGAGACCTCATCACTAGGAGAGCGAACTCTTCACCACCGAGACCTCATCACTAGGACAGCGAACTCTTCACTACCGAGCCCTCATCACTGGGACAGCAAACTCTTCACCACCGAGCTCTCATCACTGAGACAGCGAACTCTTCACCACCGAGCCCTCATCACTGTGACAGCGAACTCTTCACCACTGAGCCCTCATCACTAGGACAGCGAACCATTCACAACAGAGCCCTCATCACTAGGACAATGAACTGTTCACCATCGAGCCCTCATCACTGGGACAGCGAACTTCTCACCACCGAGCCCTCATCACTAGTACAGCGAACGTTTCACCACCGAGACCACATCACTAGGACAGAGGACTTTTATCCACCGAGCCCTCCTCACTAGGACAGCGAACTTTTCAGCACCGAGACCTCCTCACTCGGACAGCGAACTCTTCACCACCGAGCCCTCATCATTAGTACAGCGAACTCTTCACCACCGAGCCCTCATCACTAGGACAATGAACTCTTCACCACCGAGAATTCATCACTAGTTCAATGAACTGTTCACCACAGAGACATCATCACTAGGACAGTGAACTTTTCACCACTGAGCCCTCATCACTAGGACAGTGAACCCTTCACCACCGAGCCCTCATCACTAGGACAGTGAACTCTTCACCACCGAGCCCTCATCACTAGGAAAGCGAACTCTTCGCCACTGAGCCCTCATCACTAGGACAGTGAAATTTTCAGCACCGAGCTCTCATCACTAGGACAGCGAACCTTTCACCACCGAGCCTTCATCACTAGGACAGCGAACTCTTCACCACCGAGACCTCATCACTAGGAGAGCGAACTCTTCACCACCGAGACCTCATCACTAGGACAGCGAACTCTTCACTACCGAGCCCTCATCACTGGGACAGCAAACTCTTCACCACCGAGCTCTCATCACTGGGACAGCGAACTCTTCACCACCGAGCCCTCATCACTGGGACAGCGAACTCTTCACCACCGAGAACTCATCACTAGGACAATGAACTGATCATCACCGAGACCTCATCACTAGGACAGCAAATGTTTCACCACTGAGCCCTCATCACTAGGACAGCGAACCGTTCACCACTGAGCCCTCATCACTAGGATAGCGAACCATTCACAACCGAGCCCTCATCACTAGGACAGCGAACTGTTCACCACTGAGCCCTCATCACTAGGACAGCGAACTCTTCACCACCGAGACCTCATCACTAGGACAGCGAACTCTTCACTACCGAGCCCTCATCACTGGGACAGCAAACTCTGCACCACCGAGCTCTCATCACTGGGACAGCGAACTCTTCACCACCGAGCCCTCATCACTAGGACAGTGAACTCCTCACCACCGAGACCACATCACTAGGACAGCAAACCTTTCACCACTAAGCCCTCATCACTAGGACAGCGAACCATTCACAACAGAGCCCTCATCACTAGGACAGCGAACTCTTCACCACCGAGACCTCATCACTAGGACAGTGAACTGTTCACAACTGAGACCTCATCACTAAGACAGCGAATTCTTCACCACTGAACCCTCATCACTAGGACAGCGAACTTTACACCACCGAACCCTCATCACTAGGACAGCGAATTCTTCACCACCGAGACCTCATCACTAGGAGAGCGAACTCTTCACCACCGAGACCTCATCACTAGGACAGCGAACTCTTCACCACCGAGCCCTCATCACTGTGACAGCGAACTCTTCACCACTGAGCCCTCATCACTAGGACAGCGAACCATTCACAACAGAGCCCTCATCACTAGGACAGCGAACTGTTCACCACTGAGCCCTCATCACTAGGACAGCGAACCCTTCACCACCGAGACCTCATCACTAGGACAATGAACTGTTCACCATCGAGCCCTCATCACTGGGACAGCGAACTTCTCACCACCGAGCCCTCATCACTAGTACAGCGAACGTTTCACCACCGAGACCACATCACTAGGACAGAGGACTTTTATCCACCGAGCCCTCCTCACTAGGACAGCGAACTTTTCAGCACCGAGACCTCCTCACTCGGACAGCGAACTCTTCACCACCGAGCCCTCATCATTAGTACAGCGAACTCTTCACCACCGAGCCCTCATCACTAGGACAATGAACTCTTCACCACCGAGAATTCATCACTAGTTCAATGAACTGTTCACCACAGAGACATCATCACTAGGACAGTGAACTTTTCACCACTGAGCCCTCATCACTAGGACAGTGAACCCTTCACCACCGAGCCCTCATCACTAGGACAGTGAACTCTTCACCACCGAGCCCTCATCACTAGGAAAGCGAACTCTTCGCCACTGAGCCCTCATCACTAGGACAGTGAAATTTTCAGCACCGAGCTCTCATCACTAGGACAGCGAACCTTTCACCAACGAGCCTTCATCACTAGGACAGCGAACTCTTCACCACCGAGACCTCATCACTAGGAGAGCGAACTCTTCACCACCGAGACCTCATCACTAGGACAGCGAACTCTTCACTACCGAGCCCTCATCACTGGGACAGCAAACTCTTCACCACCGAGCTCTCATCACTGGGACAGCGAACTCTTCACCACCGAGCCCTCATCACTGGGACAGCGAACTCTTCACCACCGAGAACTCATCACTAGGACAATGAACTGATCATCACCGAGACCTCATCACTAGGACAGCAAATGTTTCACCACTGAGCCCTCATCACTAGGACAGCGAACCGTTCACCACTGAGCCCTCATCACTAGGATAGCGAACCATTCACAACCGAGCCCTCATCACTAGGACAGCGAACTGTTCACCACTGAGCCCTCATCACTAGGACAGCGAACTCTTCACCACCGAGACCTCATCACTAGGACAATGAACTGTTCACCATCGAGCCCTCATCACTGGGACAGCGAACTTCTCACCACCGAGCCCTCATCACTAGTACAGCGAATGTTTCACCACCGAGACCACATCACTAGGACAGAGGACTTTTATCCACCGAGACCTCCTCACTAGGACAGCGAAGTTTTCACCACCGAGACCTCATCACTAGGACAGTGAACTCTTCACCACCTAGCCCTCATCACTAGGACAGCGAACTTTACACCACCGAACCCTCATCACTAGGACAGCGAACTCTTCACTACCGAGCCCTCATCACTAGGACAATGAACTCTTCACCACCGAGAATTCATCACTAGTTCAATGAACTGTTCACCACAGAGACATCATCACTAGGACAGTGAACTTTTCACCACTGAGCCCTCATCACTAGGACAGTGAACCCTTCACCACCGAGCCCTCATCACTAGGACAGTGAACTCTTCACCACCGAGCCCTCATCACTAGGAAAGCGAACTCTTCGACACTGAGCCCTCATCACTAGGACAGTGAAATTTTCAGCACCGAGCTCTCATCACTAGGACAGCGAACCTATCACCACCGAGCCTTCATCACTAGGACAGCGAACTCTTCACCACCGAGACCTCATCACTAGGAGAGCGAACTCTTCACCACCGAGACCTCATCACTAGGACAGCGAACTCTTCACTACCGAGCCCTCATCACTGGGACAGCAAACTCTGCACCACCGAGCTCTCATCACTGGGACAGCGAACTCTTCACCACCGAGCCCTCATCACTAGGACAGTGAACTCCTCACCACCGAGACCACATCACTAGGACAGCAAACCTTTCACCACTAAGCCCTCATCACTAGGACAGCGAACCATTCACAACAGAGCCCTCATCACTAGGACAGCGAACTCTTCACCACCGAGACCTCATCACTAGGACAGTGAACTGTTCACAACTGAGACCTCATCACTAGGACAGCGAATTCTTCACCACTGAACCCTCATCACTAGGACAGCGAACTTTACACCACCGAACCCTCATCACTAGGACAGCGAATTCTTCACCACCGAGACCTCATCACTAGGAGAGCGAACTCTTCACCACCGAGACCTCATCACTAGGACAGCGAACTCTTCACTACCGAGCCCTCATCACTGGGACAGCAAACTCTTCACCACCGAGCTCTCATCACTGAGACAGCGAACTCTTCACCACCGAGCCCTCATCACTGTGACAGCGAACTCTTCACCACTGAGCCCTCATCACTAGGACAGCGAACCATTCACAACAGAGCCCTCATCACTAGGACAATGAACTGTTCACCATCGAGCCCTCATCACTGGGACAGCGAACTTCTCACCACCGAGCCCTCATCACTAGTACAGCGAACGTTTCACCACCGAGACCACATCACTAGGACAGAGGACTTTTATCCACCGAGCCCTCCTCACTAGGACAGCGAACTTTTCAGCACCGAGACCTCCTCACTCGGACAGCGAACTCTTCACCACCGAGCCCTCATCATTAGTACAGCGAACTCTTCACCACCGAGCCCTCATCACTAGGACAATGAACTCTTCACCACCGAGAATTCATCACTAGTTCAATGAACTGTTCACCACAGAGACATCATCACTAGGACAGTGAACTTTTCACCACTGAGCCCTCATCACTAGGACAGTGAACCCTTCACCACCGAGCCCTCATCACTAGGACAGTGAACTCTTCACCACCGAGCCCTCATCACTAGGAAAGCGAACTCTTCGCCACTGAGCCCTCATCACTAGGACAGTGAAATTTTCAGCACCGAGCTCTCATCACTAGGACAGCGAACCTTTCACCACCGAGCCTTCATCACTAGGACAGCGAACTCTTCACCACCGAGACCTCATCACTAGGAGAGCGAACTCTTCACCACCGAGACCTCATCACTAGGACAGCGAACTCTTCACTACCGAGCCCTCATCACTGGGACAGCAAACTCTTCACCACCGAGCTCTCATCACTGGGACAGCGAACTCTTCACCACCGAGCCCTCATCACTGGGACAGCGAACTCTTCACCACCGAGAACTCATCACTAGGACAATGAACTGATCATCACCGAGACCTCATCACTAGGACAGCAAATGTTTCACCACTGAGCCCTCATCACTAGGACAGCGAACCGTTCACCACTGAGCCCTCATCACTAGGATAGCGAACCATTCACAACCGAGCCCTCATCACTAGGACAGCGAACTGTTCACCACTGAGCCCTCATCACTAGGACAGCGAACTCTTCACCACCGAGACCTCATCACTAGGACAGCGAACTCTTCACTACCGAGCCCTCATCACTGGGACAGCAAACTCTGCACCACCGAGCTCTCATCACTGGGACAGCGAACTCTTCACCACCGAGCCCTCATCACTAGGACAGTGAACTCCTCACCACCGAGACCACATCACTAGGACAGCAAACCTTTCACCACTAAGCCCTCATCACTAGGACAGCGAACCATTCACAACAGAGCCCTCATCACTAGGACAGCGAACTCTTCACCACCGAGACCTCATCACTAGGACAGTGAACTGTTCACAACTGAGACCTCATCACTAAGACAGCGAATTCTTCACCACTGAACCCTCATCACTAGGACAGCGAACTTTACACCACCGAACCCTCATCACTAGGACAGCGAATTCTTCACCACCGAGACCTCATCACTAGGAGAGCGAACTCTTCACCACCGAGACCTCATCACTAGGACAGCGAACTCTTCACTACCGAGCCCTCATCACTGGGACAGCAAACTCTTCACCACCGAGCTCTCATCACTGAGACAGCGAACTCTTCACCACCGAGCCCTCATCACTGTGACAGCGAACTCTTCACCACTGAGCCCTCATCACTAGGACAGCGAACCATTCACAACAGAGCCCTCATCACTAGGACAATGAACTGTTCACCATCGAGCCCTCATCACTGGGACAGCGAACTTCTCACCACCGAGCCCTCATCACTAGTACAGCGAACGTTTCACCACCGAGACCACATCACTAGGACAGAGGACTTTTATCCACCGAGCCCTCCTCACTAGGACAGCGAACTTTTCACCACCGAGACCTCCTCACTCGGACAGCGAACTCTTCACCACCGAGCCCTCATCATTAGTACAGCGAACTCTTCACCACCGAGCCCTCATCACTAGGACAATGAACTCTTCACCACCGAGAATTCATCACTAGTTCAATGAACTGTTCACCACAGAGACATCATCACTAGGACAGTGAACTTTTCACCACTGAGCCCTCATCACTAGGACAGTGAACCCTTCACCACCGAGCCCTCATCACTAGGACAGTGAACTCTTCACCACCGAGCCCTCATCACTAGGAAAGCGAACTCTTCGCCACTGAGCCCTCATCACTAGGACAGTGAAATTTTCAGCACCGAGCTCTCATCACTAGGACAGCGAACCTTTCACCACCGAGCCTTCATCACTAGGACAGCGAACTCTTCACCACCGAGACCTCATCACTAGGAGAGCGAACTCTTCACCACCGAGACCTCATCACTAGGACAGCGAACTCTTCACTACCGAGCCCTCATCACTGGGACAGCAAACTCTTCACCACCGAGCTCTCATCACTGGGACAGCGAACTCTTCACCACCGAGCCCTCATCACTGGGACAGCGAACTCTTCACCACCGAGAACTCATCACTAGGACAATGAACTGATCATCACCGAGACCTCATCACTAGGACAGCAAATGTTTCACCACTGAGCCCTCATCACTAGGACAGCGAACCGTTCACCACTGAGCCCTCATCACTAGGATAGCGAACCATTCACAACCGAGCCCTCATCACTAGGACAGCGAACTGTTCACCACTGAGCCCTCATCACTAGGACAGCGAACTCTTCACCACCGAGACCTCATCACTAGGACAATGAACTGTTCACCATCGAGCCCTCATCACTGGGACAGCGAACTTCTCACCACCGAGCCCTCATCACTAGTACAGCGAATGTTTCACCACCGAGACCACATCACTAGGACAGAGGACTTTTATCCACCGAGACCTCCTCACTAGGACAGCGAAGTTTTCACCACCGAGACCTCATCACTAGGACAGTGAACTCTTCACCACCTAGCCCTCATCACTAGTACAGCGAACTCTTCACCACCGAGCCCTCATCACTAGGACAATGAACTCTTCACCACCGAGAATTCATCACTAGGTCAATGAACTGTTCACCACCGAGACATCATCACTAGGACAGTGAACTTTTCACCACTGAGCCCTCATCACTAGGACAGTGAACCATTCACCACCGAGCCCTCATCACCAGGACAGTGAACTCTTCAACACAGAGCCCTCATCACTAGGAAAGCGAACTCTTCGCCACTGAGCCCTCATCACTAGGACATCGAACCGTTCACCACCGAGCCCTCATCACTAGGACAGCGAACTCTTCACCACTGAGACCTCATCACTAGGACAGCGAACTGTTCACCACTGAGACCTCATCACTAGGACAGCGAACTCTTCACCACCGAGCCCTCATCACTAGGACAGCGAACTGTTCACCACCGAGACCTCATCACTAGGACAGCGAACTCTTCACCACAGAGACCTCATCACTAGGACGGCGAACTCTTCACCACCGAGCCTCCATCACTAGGACAGCGAACTTTTCACCACTGAGCCCTCATCACTAGGACAGCGAACTTTTCATCACCGAGCCCTCATCACTAGGACAGCGAACCGTTCACCACCGAGCCCTCATCACTAGGACAGCGAACCATTCACCACCGAGCCCTCATCAATAGTACAGTGAACCGTTCACCACCGAGCCCTCGTCACTAGGACAGTGAACCGTTCACGACTGAGGCCTAGTCACTAGGACAGCGAACTTTTCACCACCGAGACCTCATCAGAAGGACAGCGAACTCTTCACCACCGAGACCACATCACTAGGACAATGAACTCTTCACCACCGAGCCTTCATCACTAGGAAAGCGAACTCTTCGCCACTGAGCCCTCATCACTAGGACAGTGAAATTTTCAGCACCGAGCTCTCATCACTAGGACAGCGAACCTTTCACCACCGAGCCTTCATCACTAGAACAGCGAACTCTTCACCACCGAGACCTCATCACTAGGAGAGCGAACTCCTCACCACCGAGACCTCATCACTAGGACAGCGAACTCTTCACCACCGAGACCTCATCACTAGGACAGTGAACTGTTCACAACTGAGACCTCATCACTAGGACAGCGAATTATTCACCACTGAACCCTCATCACTAGGACAGCGAACTTTACACCACCGAACCCTCATCACTAGCACAGCGAACTCTTCACTACCGAGCCCTCATCACTGGGACAGCGAACTCTTCACCACCGAGACCTCATCACTAGGACAGCGAACTCTTCACTACCGAGCCCTCATCACTGGGACAGCGAACTCTTCACCACCGAGACCTCATCACTAGGACAGCGAACTCTTCACTACCGAGCCCTCATCACTGGGACAGCAAACTCTTCACCACCGAGCTCTCATCACTGGGACAGCGAACTCTTCACCACCGAGCCCTCATCACTGGGACAGCGAACTCTTCACCACCGAGAACTCATCACTAGGACAATGAACTGATCATCACCGAGACCTCATCACTAGGACAGCAAATGTTTCACCACTGAGCCCTCATCACTAGGACAGCGAACCGGTCACCACTGAGCCCTCATCACTAGGATAGCGAACCATTCACAACCGAGCCCTCATCACTAGGACAGCGAACTGTTCACCACTGAGCCCTCATCACTAGGACAGCGAACTCTTCACCACCGAGACCTCATCACTAGGACAATGAACTGTTCACCATCGAGCCCTCATCACTGGGACAGCGAACTTCTCACCACCGAGCCCTCATCACTAGTACAGCGAATGTTTCACCACCGAGACCACATCACTAGGACAGAGGACTTTTATCCACCGAGACCTCCTCACTAGGACAGCGAAGTTTTCACCACCGAGACCTCATCACTAGGACAGTGAACTCTTCACCACCTAGCCCTCATCACTAGTACAGCGAACTCTTCACCACCGAGCCCTCATCACTAGGACAATGAACTCTTCACCACCGAGAATTCATCACTAGGTCAATGAACTGTTCACCACCGAGACATCATCACTAGGACAGTGAACTTTTCACCACTGAGCCCTCATCACTAGGACAGTGAACCATTCACCACCGAGCCCTCATCACCAGGACAGTGAACTCTTCAACACAGAGCCCTCATCACTAGGAAAGCGAACTCTTCGCCACTGAGCCCTCATCACTAGGACATCGAACCGTTCACCACCGAGCCCTCATCACTAGGACAGCGAACTCTTCACCACCGAGACCTCATCACTAGGACAGCGAACTGTTCACCACTGAGACCTCATCACTAGGACAGCGAACTCTTCACCACCGAGCCCTCATCACTAGGACAGCGAACTGTTCACCACCGAGACCTCATCACTAGGACAGCGAACTCTTCACCACAGAGACCTCATCACTAGGACGGCGAACTCTTCACCACCGAGCCTCCATCACTAGGACAGCGAACTTTTCACCACTGAGCCCTCATCACTAGGACAGCGAACTTTTCATCACCGAGCCCTCATCACTAGGACAGCGAACCGTTCACCACCGAGACCACATCACTAGGACAATGAACTCTTCACCACCGAGCCTTCATCACTAGGAAAGCGAACTCTTCGCCACTGAGCCCTCATCACTAGGACAGTGAAATTTTCAGCACCGAGCTCTCATCACTAGGACAGCGAACCTTTCACCACCGAGCCTTCATCACTAGAACAGCGAACTCTTCACCACCGAGACCTCATCACTAGGAGAGCGAACTCCTCACCACCGAGACCTCATCACTAGGACAGCGAACTCTTCACCACCGAGACCTCATCACTAGGACAGTGAACTGTTCACAACTGAGACCTCATCACTAGGACAGCGAATTATTCACCACTGAACCCTCATCACTAGGACAGCGAACTTTACACCACCGAACCCTCATCACTAGCACAGCGAACTCTTCACTACCGAGCCCTCATCACTGGGACAGCGAACTCTTCACCACCGAGACCTCATCACTAGGACAGTGAACTGTTCACAACTGAGACCTCATCACTAGGACAGCGAATTCTTCACCACTGAACCCTCATCACTAGGACAGCGAACTTTACACCACCGAACCCTCATCACTAGGACAGCGAACTCTTCACTACCGAGCCCTCATCACTAGGACAATGAACTCTTCACCACCGAGAATTCATCACTAGTTCAATAAACTGTTCACCACAGAGACATCATCACTAGGACAGTGAACTTTTCACCACTGAGCCCTCATCACTAGGACAGTGAACCCTTCACCACCGAGCCCTCATCACTAGGACAGTGAACTCTTCACCACCGAGCCCTCATCACTAGGAAAGCGAACTCTTCGCCACTGAGCCCTCATCACTAGGACAGTGAAATTTTCAGCACCGAGCTCTCATCACTAGGACAGCGAACCTATCACCACCGAGCCTTCATCACTAGGACAGCGAACTCTTCACCACCGAGACCTCATCACTAGGAGAGCGAACTCTTCACCACCGAGACCTCATCACTAGGACAGCGAACTCTTCACTACCGAGCCCTCATCACTGGGACAGCAAACTCTGCACCACCGAGCTCTCATCACTGGGACAGCGAACTCTTCACCACCGAGCCCTCATCACTAGGACAGTGAACTCCTCACCACCGAGACCACATCACTAGGACAGCAAACTTTTCACCACTGAGCCCTCATCACTAGGACAGCGAACCATTCACAACAGAGCCCTCATCACTAGGACAGCGAACTCTTCACCACCGAGACCTCATCACTAGGACAGTGAACTGTTCACAACTGAGACCTCATCACTAGGACAGCGAATTCTTCACCACTGAACCCTCATCACTAGGACAGCGAACTTTACACCACCGAACCCTCATCACTAGGACAGCGAACTCTTCACCACCGAGACCTCATCACTAGGAGAGCGAACTCTTCACCACCGAGACCTCATCACTAGGACAGCGAACTCTTCACTACCGAGCCCTCATCACTGGGACAGCAAACTCTTCACCACCGAGCTCTCATCACTGAGACAGCGAACTCTTCACCACCGAGCCCTCATCACTGTGACAGCGAACTCTTCACCACTGAGCCCTCATCACTAGGACAGCGAACCATTCACAACAGAGCCCTCATCACTAGGACAGCGAACTGTTCACCACTGAGCCCTCATCACTAGGACAGCGAACGCTTCACCACCGAGACCTCATCACTAGGACAATGAACTGTTCACCATCGAGCCCTCATCACTGGGACAGCGAACTTCTCACCACCGAGCCCTCATCACTAGTACAGCGAACGTTTCACCACCGAGACCACATCACTAGGACAGAGGACTTTTATCCACCGAGCCCTCCTCACTAGGACAGCGAACTTTTCACCACCGAGACCTCCTCACTCGGACAGCGAACTCTTCACCACCGAGCCCTCATCATTAGTACAGCGAACTCTTCACCACCGAGCCCTCATCACTAGGACAATGAACTCTTCACCACCGAGAATTCATCACTAGTTCAATGAACTGTTCACCACAGAGACATCATCACTAGGACAGTGAACTTTTCACCACTGAGCCCTCATCACTAGGACAGTGAACCCTTCACCACCGAGCCCTCATCACTAGGACAGTGAACTCTTCACCACCGAGCCCTCATCACTAGGAAAGCGAACTCTTCGCCACTGAGCCCTCATCACTAGGACAGTGAAATTTTCAGCACCGAGCTCTCATCACTAGGACAGCGAACCTTTCACCACCGAGCCTTCATCACTAGGACAGCGAACTCTTCACCACCGAGACCTCATCACTAGGAGAGCGAACTCTTCACCACCGAGACCTCATCACTAGGACAGCGAACTCTTCACTACCGAGCCCTCATCACTGGGACAGCAAACTCTTCACCACCGAGCTCTCATCACTGGTACAGCGAACTCTTCACCACCGAGCCCTCATCACTGGGACAGCGAACTCTTCACCACCGAGAACTCATCACTAGGACAATGAACTGATCATCACCGAGACCTCATCACTAGGACAGCAAATGTTTCACCACTGAGCCCTCATCACTAGGACAGCGAACCGTTCAACACTGAGCCCTCATCACTAGGATAGTGAACCATTCACAACCGAGCCCTCATCACTAGGACAGCGAACTGTTCACCACTGAGCCCTCATCACTAGGACAGCGAACTCTTCACCACCGAGACCTCATCACTAGGACAATGAACTGTTCACCATCGAGCCCTCATCACTGGGACAGCGAACTTCTCACCACCGAGCCCTCATCACTAGTACAGCGAATGTTTCACCACCGAGACCACATCACTAGGACAGAGGACTTTTATCCACCGAGACCTCCTCACTAGGACAGCGAAGTTTTCACCACCGAGACCTCATCACTAGGACAGTGAACTCTTCACCACCTAGCCCTCATCACTAGTACAGCGAACTCTTCACCACCGAGCCCTCATCACTAGGACAATGAACTCTTCACCACCGAGAATTCATCACTAGGTCAATGAACTATTCACCACCGAGACATCATCACTAGGACAGTGAACTTTTCACCACTGAGCCCTCATCACTAGGACAGTGAACCATTCACCACCGAGCCCTCATCACCAGGACAGTGAACTCTTCAACACAGAGCCCTCATCAATAGGAAAGCGAACTCTTCGCCACTGAGCCCTCATCACTAGGACATCGAACCGTTCACCACCGAGCCCTCATCACTAGGACAGCGAACTCTTCACCACCGAGACCTCATCACTAGGACAGCGAACTGTTCACCACTGAGACCTCATCACTAGGACAGCGAACTCTTCACCACCGAGCCCTCATCACTAGGACAGCGAACTGTTCACCACCGAGACCTCATCACTAGGACAGCGAACTCTTCACCACAGAGACCTCATCACTAGGACGGCGAACTCTTCACCACCGAGCCTCCATCACTAGGACAGCGAACTTTTCACCAATGAGCCCTCATCACTAGGACAGCGAACTTTTCATCACCGAGCCCTCATCACTAGGACAGCGAACCGTTCACCACCGAGCCCTCATCACTAGGACAGCGAACCATTCACCACCGAGCCCTCATCAATAGTACAGTGAACCGTTCACCACCGAGCCCTCGTCACTAGGACAGTGAACCGTTCACGACTGAGGCCTAGTCACTAGGACAGCGAACTTTTCACCACCGAGACCTCATCAGAAGGACAGCGAACTCTTCACCACCGAGACCACATCACTAGGACAATGAACTCTTCACCACCGAGCCTTCATCACTAGGAAAGCGAACTCTTCGCCACTGAGCCCTCATCACTAGGACAGTGAAATTTTCAGCACCGAGCTCTCATCACTAGGACAGCGAACCTTTCACCACCGAGCCTTCATCACTAGAACAGCGAACTCTTCACCACCGAGACCTCATCACTAGGAGAGCGAACTCCTCACCACCGAGACCTCATCACTAGGACAGCGAACTCTTCACTACCGAGCCCTCATCACTGGGACAGCGAACTCTTCACCACCGAACCCTCATCACTAGGACAGCGAACTCTTCACCACCGAGACCTCATCACTAGGAGAGCGAACTCTTCACCACCGAGACCTCATCACTAGGACAGCGAACTCTTCACTACCGAGCCCTCATCACTGGGACAGCAAACTCTTCACCACCGAGCACTCATCACTGGGACAGCGAACTCTTCACCACCGAGCCCTCATCACTGGGACAACGAACTCTTCACCACCGAGAACTCATCACTAGGACAATGAACTGATCATCACCGAGACCTCATCACTAGGACTGCAAACTTTTCACCACTGAGCCCTCATCACTAGGACAGCGAACCGTTCACCACCGAGACCTCATCACTAGGACAGCGAACTCTTCACCACCGAGACCTCATCACTAGAACAGCGAACTCTTCACCACCGAGCCCTCATCACTAGGACAGTGAACTCCTCACCACCGAGACCACATCACTAGGACAGCAAACTTTTCACCACTGAGCCCTCATCACTAGGACAGCGAACCATTCACAACAGAGCCCTCATCACTAGGACAGCGAACTCTACACCACCGAGACCTCATCACTAGGACAGTGAACTGTTCACAACTGAGACCTCATCACTAGGACAGCGAATTATTCACCACTGAGCCCTCATCACTAGGACAGTGAACCCTTCACCACCGAGCCCTCATCACTAGGACAGTGAACTCTTCACCACCGAGCCCTCATCACTAGGAAAGCGAACTCTTCGCCACTGAGCCCTCATCACTAGGACAGTGAAGTTTTCAGCACCGAGCTCTCATCACTAGGACAGCGAACCTATCACCACCGAGCCTTCATCACTAGGACAGCGAACTCTTCACCACCGAGACCTCATCACTAGGAGAGCGAACTCTTCACCACCGAGACCTCATCACTAGGACAGCGAACTCTTCACTACCGAGCCCTCATCACTGGGACAGCAAACTCTTCACCACCGAGCTCTCATCACTGGGACAGCGAACTCTTCACCACCGAGCCCTCATCACTAGGACAGTGAACTCCTCACCACCGAGACCACATCACTAGGACAGCAAACTTTTCACCACTGAGCCCTCATCACTAGGACAGCGAACCATTCACAACAGAGCCCTCATTACTAGGACAGCGAACTCTTCACCACCGAGACCTCATCACTAGGACAGTGAACTGTTCACAACTGAGACCTCATCACTAGGACAGCGAATTCTTCACCACCGAACCCTCATCACTAGGACAGCGAACTCTTCACCACCGAGACCTCATCACTAGGAGAGCGAACTCTTCACCACCGAGACCTCATCACTAGGACAGCGAACTCTTCACTACCGAGCCCTCATCACTGGGACAGCAAACTCTTCACCACCGAGCTCTCATCACTGGGCCAGCGAACTCTTCACCACCGAGCCCTCATCACTGTGACAGCGAACTCTTCACCACCGAGAACTCATCACTAGGACAATGAACTGATCATCACCGAGACCTCATTACTAGGACAGCAAACGTTTCACCACTGAGCCCTCATCACTAGGACAGCGAACCGTTCACCACCGAGACCTCATCACTAGGACAGCGAACTCTTCACCACCGAGACCTCATCACTAGAACAGCGAACTCTTCACCACCGAGCCCTCATCACTAGGACAGTGAAATTTTCAGCACCGAGCTCTCATCACTAGGACAGCGAACCTATCACCACCGAGCCTTCATCACTAGGACAGCGAACTCTTCACCACCGAGACCTCATCACTAGGAGAGCGAACTCTTCACCACCGAGACCTCATCACTAGGACAGCGAACTCTTCACTACCGAGCCCTCATCACTGGGACAGCAAACTCTGCACCACCGAGCTCTCATCACTGGGACAGCGAACTCTTCACCACCGAGCCCTCATCACTAGGACAGTGAACTCCTCACCACCGAGACCACATCACTAGGACAGCAAACTTTTCACCACTGAGCCCTCATCACTAGGACAGCGAACCATTCACAACAGAGCCCTCATCACTAGGACAGCGAACTCTTCACCACCGAGACCTCATCACTAGGACAGTGAACTGTTCACAACTGAGACCTCATCACTAGGACAGCGAATTCTTCACCACTGAACCCTCATCACTAGGACAGCGAACTTTACACCACCGAACCCTCATCACTAGGACAGCGAACTCTTCACCACCGAGACCTCATCACTAGGAGAGCGAACTCTTCACCACCGAGACCTCATCACTAGGACAGCGAACTCTTCACTACCGAGCCCTCATCACTGGGACAGCAAACTCTTCACCACCGAGCTCTCATCACTGAGACAGCGAACTCTTCACCACCGAGCCCTCATCACTGTGACAGCGAACTCTTCACCACTGAGCCCTCATCACTAGGACAGCGAACCATTCACAACAGAGCCCTCATCACTAGGACAGCGAACTGTTCACCACTGAGCCCTCATCACTAGGACAGCGAACGCTTCACCACCGAGACCTCATCACTAGGACAATGAACTGTTCACCATCGAGCCCTCATCACTGGGACAGCGAACTTCTCACCACCGAGCCCTCATCACTAGTACAGCGAACGTTTCACCACCGAGACCACATCACTAGGACAGAGGACTTTTATCCACCGAGCCCTCCTCACTAGGACAGCGAACTTTTCACCACCGAGACCTCCTCACTCGGACAGCGAACTCTTCACCACCGAGCCCTCATCATTAGTACAGCGAACTCTTCACCACCGAGCCCTCATCACTAGGACAATGAACTCTTCACCACCGAGAATTCATCACTAGTTCAATGAACTGTTCACCACAGAGACATCATCACTAGGACAGTGAACTTTTCACCACTGAGCCCTCATCACTAGGACAGTGAACCCTTCACCACCGAGCCCTCATCACTAGGACAGTGAACTCTTCACCACCGAGCCCTCATCACTAGGAAAGCGAACTCTTCGCCACTGAGCCCTCATCACTAGGACAGTGAAATTTTCAGCACCGAGCTCTCATCACTAGGACAGCGAACCTTTCACCACCGAGCCTTCATCACTAGGACAGCGAACTCTTCACCACCGAGACCTCATCACTAGGAGAGCGAACTCTTCACCACCGAGACCTCATCACTAGGACAGCGAACTCTTCACTACCGAGCCCTCATCACTGGGACAGCAAACTCTTCACCACCGAGCTCTCATCACTGGTACAGCGAACTCTTCACCACCGAGCCCTCATCACTGGGACAGCGAACTCTTCACCACCGAGAACTCATCACTAGGACAATGAACTGATCATCACCGAGACCTCATCACTAGGACAGCAAATGTTTCACCACTGAGCCCTCATCACTAGGACAGAGGACTTTTATCCACCGAGACCTCCTCACTAGGACAGCGAAGTTTTCACCACCGAGACCTCATCACTAGGACAGTGAACTCTTCACCACCTAGCCCTCATCACTAGTACAGCGAACTCTTCACCACCGAGCCCTCATCACTAGGACAATGAACTCTTCACCACCGAGAATTCATCACTAGGTCAATGAACTATTCACCACCGAGACATCATCACTAGGACAGTGAACTTTTCACCACTGAGCCCTCATCACTAGGACAGTGAACCATTCACCACCGAGCCCTCATCACCAGGACAGTGAACTCTTCAACACAGAGCCCTCATCAATAGGAAAGCGAACTCTTCGCCACTGAGCCCTCATCACTAGGACATCGAACCGTTCACCACCGAGCCCTCATCACTAGGACAGCGAACTCTTCACCACCGAGACCTCATCACTAGGACAGCGAACTGTTCACCACTGAGACCTCATCACTAGGACAGCGAACTCTTCACCACCGAGCCCTCATCACTAGGACAGCGAACTGTTCACCACCGAGACCTCATCACTAGGACAGCGAACTCTTCACCACAGAGACCTCATCACTAGGACGGCGAACTCTTCACCACCGAGCCTCCATCACTAGGACAGCGAACTTTTCACCAATGAGCCCTCATCACTAGGACAGCGAACTTTTCATCACCGAGCCCTCATCACTAGGACAGCGAACCGTTCACCACCGAGCCCTCATCACTAGGACAGCGAACCATTCACCACCGAGCCCTCATCAATAGTACAGTGAACCGTTCACCACCGAGCCCTCGTCACTAGGACAGTGAACCGTTCACGACTGAGGCCTAGTCACTAGGACAGCGAACTTTTCACCACCGAGACCTCATCAGAAGGACAGCGAACTCTTCACCACCGAGACCACATCACTAGGACAATGAACTCTTCACCACCGAGCCTTCATCACTAGGAAAGCGAACTCTTCGCCACTGAGCCCTCATCACTAGGACAGTGAAATTTTCAGCACCGAGCTCTCATCACTAGGACAGCGAACCTTTCACCACCGAGCCTTCATCACTAGAACAGCGAACTCTTCACCACCGAGACCTCATCACTAGGAGAGCGAACTCCTCACCACCGAGACCTCATCACTAGGACAGCGAACTCTTCACTACCGAGCCCTCATCACTGGGACAGCGAACTCTTCACCACCGAACCCTCATCACTAGGACAGCGAACTCTTCACCACCGAGACCTCATCACTAGGAGAGCGAACTCTTCACCACCGAGACCTCATCACTAGGACAGCGAACTCTTCACTACCGAGCCCTCATCACTGGGACAGCAAACTCTTCACCACCGAGCACTCATCACTGGGACAGCGAACTCTTCACCACCGAGCCCTCATCGCTGGGACAACGAACTCTTCACCACCGAGAACTCATCACTAGGACAATGAACTGATCATCACCGAGACCTCATCACTAGGACTGCAAACTTTTCACCACTGAGCCCTCATCACTAGGACAGCGAACCGTTCACCACCGAGACCTCATCACTAGGACAGCGAACTCTTCACCACCGAGACCTCATCACTAGAACAGCGAACTCTTCACCACCGAGCCCTCATCACTAGGACAGTGAACTCCTCACCACCGAGACCACATCACTAGGACAGCAAACTTTTCACCACTGAGCCCTCATCACTAGGACAGCGAACCATTCACAACAGAGCCCTCATCACTAGGACAGCGAACTCTTCACCACCGAGACCACATCACTAGGACAGTGAACTGTTCACAACTGAGACCTCATCACTAGGACAGCGAATTATTCACCACTGAACCCTCATCACTAGGACAGCGAACTTTACACCACCGAACCCTCCTCACTAGGACAGCGAACTCTTCACTACCGAGCCCTCATCACTGGGACAGCGAACTCTTCACCACCGAGACCTCATCACTGGGACAGTGAACTGTTCACAACTGAGACCTCATCACTAGGACAGCGAATTCTTCACCACTGAACCCTGATCAATAGGACAGCGAACTTTACACCACCGAACCCTCATCACTAGGACAGCGAACTCTTCACTACCGAGCCCTCATCACTAGGACAATGAACTCTTCACCACCGAGAATTCATCACTAGTTCAATAAACTGTTCACCACAGAGACATCATCACTAGGACAGTGAACTTTTCACCACTGAGCCCTCATCACTAGGACAGTGAACCCTTCACCACCGAGCCCTCATCACTAGGACAGTGAACTCTTCACCACCGAGCCCTCATCACTAGGAAAGCGAACTCTTCGCCACTGAGCCCTCATCACTAGGACAGTGAAGTTTTCAGCACCGAGCTCTCATCACTAGGACAGCGAACCTATCACCACCGAGCCTTCATCACTAGGACAGCGAACTCTTCACCACCGAGACCTCATCACTAGGAGAGCGAACTCTTCACCACCGAGACCTCATCACTAGGACAGCGAACTCTTCACTACCGAGCCCTCATCACTGGGACAGCAAACTCTTCACCACCGAGCTCTCATCACTGGGACAGCGAACTCTTCACCACCGAGCCCTCATCACTAGGACAGTGAACTCCTCACCACCGAGACCACATCACTAGGACAGCAAACTTTTCACCACTGAGCCCTCATCACTAGGACAGCGAACCATTCACAACAGAGCCCTCATCACTAGGACAGCGAACTCTTCACCACCGAGACCTCATCACTAGGACAGTGAACTGTTCACAACTGAGACCTCATCACTAGGACAGCGAATTCTTCACCACCGAACCCTCATCACTAGGACAGCGAACTCTTCACCACCGAGACCTCATCACTAGGAGAGCGAACTCTTCACCACCGAGACCTCATCACTAGGACAGCGAACTCTTCACTACCGAGCCCTCATCACTGGGACAGCAAACTCTTCACCACCGAGCCCTCATCACTGTGACAGCGAACTCTTCACCACCGAGAACTCATCACTAGGACAATGAACTGATCATCACCGAGACCTCATTACTAGGACAGCAAACGTTTCACCACTGAGCCCTCATCACTAGGACAGCGAACCGTTCACCACCGAGACCTCATCACTAGGACAGCGAACTCTTCACCACCGAGACCTCATCACTAGAACAGCGAACTCTTCACCACCGAGCCCTCATCACTAGGACAGTGAACTCCTCACCACCGAGACCACATCACTAGGACAGCAAACCTTTCACCACTGAGCCCTCATCACTAGGACAGCGAACCATTCACAACAGAGCCCTCATCACTAGGACAGCGAACTCTTCACCACCGAGACCTCATCACTAGGACAGTGAACTGTTCACAACTGAGACCTCATCACTAGGACAGCGAATTCTTCACCACTGAACCCTCATCACTAGGACAGCGAACTTTACACCACCGAACCCTCATCACTAGGACAGCGAACTCTTCACTACCGAGCCCTAATCACTGGGACAGCAAACTCTTCACCACCGAGCCCTCATCACTGGGACAGCGAACTCTTCACCACCGAGAACTCATCACTAGGACAATGAACTGATCATCACCGAGACCTCATCACTAGGACAGCAAACGTTTCACCACTGAGCCCTCATCACTAGGACAGCGAACCGTTCACCACCGAGACCTCATCACTAGGACAGCGAACTCTTCACCACCGAGACCTCATCACTAGAACAGCGAACTCTTCACCACCGAGCCCTCATCACTAGGACAGCGAACTCTTCACCACCGAGACCTCATCTCTAGGACAGCGAACTTTTCACCACCGAGACCTCATCACTAGGACAGCGAATTCTTCACCACTGAACCCTCATCACTAGGACAGCGAACTTTACACCACCGAACCCTCATCACTAGGAAAGCAAACTTTTCACCACTGAGCCCTCATCACGAGGACAGTGAACTCTTCACCACCGAGACCTCATCACTAGGACAGCGAACTCTTCACCACCGAGACCTCATTACTAGGACAGCGAACTCTTCACTACCGAGCGCTCATCACTGGGACAGCGAACTCTTCACCACCGAGAACTCATCACTAGGACAATGAACTGATCATCACCGAGACCTCATCACTAGGACAGCAAACTTTTCACCACTGAGCCCTCATCACTAGGACAGCGAACCGTTCACCACCGAGACCTCATCACTAGGACAGCGAACTCTTCACCACCGAGCCCTCATCACTAGGACAGCGAACTCTTCACCACCGAGCCCTCATCACTAGGACAGTGAACTCCTCACCACCGAGACCACATCACTAGGACAGCAAACTTTTCACCACTGAGCCCTCATCACTAGGACAGCGAACTGTTCACCACTGAGACCTCATCACTAGGACAGCGAACTCTTCACCACCGAGACCTCATCACTAGGACAATGAACTGTTCACCATCGAGCCCTCATCACTGGGACAGCGAACTTCTCACCACCGAGCCATCATCACTAGTACAGCGAACGTTTCACCACTGAGCCCTCATCACGAGGACAGCGAACTCTTCACCACCGAGACCTCATCACTAGGACAATGAACTGTTCACCATCGAGCCCTCATCACTGGGACAGCGAACTTCTCACCACCGAGCCATCATCACTAGTACAGCAAACTTTTCACCACTGAGCCCACATCACTAGGACAGTGAACCATTCACAACAGAGCCCTCATCACTAGGACAGCGAACTGTTCACCACTGAGCCCTCATCACTAGGACAGCGAACGCTTCACCACCGAGACTTCATCACTAGGACAATGAACTGTTCACCATCGAGCCCTCATCACTGGGACAGCGAACTTCTCACCACCGAGCCCTCATCACTAGTACAGCGAACGTTTCACCACCGAGACCACATCACTAGGACAGAGGACTTTTATCCTCCGAGCCCTCCTCACTAGGACAGCGAAATTTTCACCACCAAGACCTCCTCACTAGGACAGCGAACTCTTCACCACCGAGCCCTCATCATTAGTACAGCGAACTCTTCACCACCGAGCCCTCATCACTAGGACAATGAACTCTTCACCACCGAGAATTCATCACTAGTTCAATGAACTGTTCACCACAGAGACATCATCACTAGGACAGTGAACTTTTCACCACTGAGCCCTCATCACTAGGACAGCGAACCCTTCACCACCGAGCCCTCATCACTAGGACAGTGAACTCTTCACCACCGAGCCCTCATCACTAGGAAAGCGAACTCTTCGCCACTGAGCCCTCATCACTAGGACAGTGAAATTTTCAGCACCGAGCTCTCATCACTAGGACAGCGAACCTTTCACCACCGAGCCTTCATCACTAGGACAGCGAACTCTTCACCACCGAGACCTCATCACTAGGACAGAGGACTTTTATCCACCGAGACCTCCTCACTAGGACAGCGAAATTTTCACCACCGAGACCTCATCACTAGGATAGCGAACTCTTCACCACCTAGCCCTCATCACTAGTACCGCGAACTCTTCACCACCGAGCCCTCATCACTAGTACAATGAACTCTTCACCACCGAGAATTCATCACTAGGTCAATGAACTGTTCAGCACCGAGACATCATCACTAGGACAGTGAACCTTTCACCACTGAGCCCTCATCACTAGGACAGTGAACCATTCACCACCGAGCCCTCATCACCAGGACAGTGAACTCTTCAACACAGAGCCCTCATCACTAGGAAAGCGAACTCTTTGCCACTGAGCCCTCATCACTAGGACATCGAACCGTTCACCACCGAGCCCTCATCACTAGGACAGCGAACTCTTCACCACCGAGACCTCATCACTAGGACAGCGAACTGATCACCACCGAGACCTCATCACTAGGACAGCCAACTCTTCACCACCGAGCCCTCATCACTAGGACAGTGAACTGTTCACCACCGAGACCTCATCACTAGGACAGCGAACTCTTCACCACCGAGACCTCATCACTAGGACGGCGAACTCTTCACCACCGAGACTCCATCACTAGGACAGCGATCTTTTCACCACTGAGACCTCATCACTGGGACAGCGAACTTTTCATCACCGAGCCCTCATCACTAGGACAGCGAACCGTTCACCACCGAGCACTCATCACTAGGACAGCGAACCATTCACCACCGAGCCCTCATCAATAGTACAGTGAACCGTTCACCACCGAGCCCTCGTCACTAGGACAGCGAACCGTTCACGACTGAGGCCTAGTCACTAGGACAGCGAACTTTTCACAACCGAGACCTCATCACAAGGACAGCGAACTCTTCACCACCGAGACCTCATCACTAGGACAGTGAAATCTTCACCACAGAGCCCTCATCACTAGGACAGTGAACTCCTCACCACCGAGACCACATCACTAGGACAATGTACTGTTCACCACTGAGACCTCATCACTGGGACAGTGAACTCTTCAACACTGAGCCCTCATCACTAGGACAGCGATCTTTACACCACCGAACCCTCATCACTAGGACCGCAAACTTTTCACCACTGAGCCCTCATCACGAGGACAGTGAAATTTTCAGCACCGAGCTCTCATCACTAGGACAGCGAACCTTTCACCACCGAGCCTTCATCACTAGGACAGCGAACTCTTCACCACCGAGACCTCATCACTAGGAGAGCGAACTCTTCACCACCGAGACCTCATCACTAGGACAGCGAACTCTTTACTACCGAGCCCTCATCACTGGGACAGCAAACTCTTCACCACCGAGCCCTCATCACTGGGACAGCGAACTCTTCACCACCGAGCCCTCATCACTGGGACAGCGAACTCTTCACCACCGAGAACTCATCACTAGGACAATGAACTGATCATCACCGAGACCTCATCACTAGGACAGCAAACGTTTCACCACTGAGCCCTCATCACTAGGACAGCGAACCGTTCACCACCGAGACCTCATCACTATGACAGCGAACTCTTCACCACCGAGACCTCATCACTAGAACAGCGAACTCTTCACCACCGAGCCCTCATCACTAGGACAGTGAACTCCTCACCACCGAGACCACATCACTAGGACAGCAAACTTTTCACCACTGAGCCCTCATCACTAGGACAGCGAACCATTCACAACAGAGCCCTCATCACTAGGACAGCGAACTGTTCACCACTGAGCCCTCATCACTAGGACAGCGAACGCTTCACCACCGAGACCTCATCACTAGGACAATGAACTGTTCACCATCGAGCCCTCATCACTGGGACAGCGAACTTCTCACCACCGAGCCCTCATCACTAGTACAGCGAACGTTTCACCACCGAGACCACATCACTAGGACAGAGGACTTTTATCCACCGAGCCCTCCTCACTAGGACAGCGAAATTCTCACCACCGAGACCTCATCACTAGGACAGTGAACTCTTCACCACCGAGCCCTCATCACTAGTACAGCGAACTCTTCACCACCGAGCCCTCATCACTAGGACAATGAACTCTTCACCACCAAGAATTCATCACTAGGTCAATGAACTGTTCACCACCGCGACATCATCACTAGGACAGTGAACTTTTCACCACTGAGCACTCATCACGAGGACAGTGAACCGTTCACCACCGAGCCCTCATCACTAGGACAGTGAACTCTTCACCACCGAGCCCTCATCACTAGGAAAGCAAACTCTTCGCCACTGAGCCCTCATCACTAGGACATCGAACCGTTCACCACCGAGCCCTCATCACTAGGACAGCGAACTCTTCACCACCGAGACCTCATCACTAGGACAGCGAACCGTTCACCACCGAGACCTCATCACTAGGACGGCGAACTCTTCACCACCGAGCCTCCATCACTAGGACAGCGAACTTTTCACCACCGAGCCCTCATCACTAGGACAGCGAACTTTTCACCACCGAGCCCTCATCACTAGGACAGCAAACCGTTCACCACCGAGCCCTCATCACTAGGACAGCGAACCATTCACCACCGAGCCCTCATCAATAGTACAGTGAACCGTTCACCACCGAGCCCTCGTCACTAGGACAGCGAACCGTTCACGACTGAGGCCTAGTCACTAGGACAGCGAACTCTTCAGCACCGAGACCTCATCACTAGTACAGTGAAATCTTCACCACCGAGCCCTCATCACTAGGACAGTGAACTCCTCACCACCGAGACCACATCACTAGGACGATGAACTGTTCACCACCGAGACCTCATCACTGGGACAGTGAACTCTTCAACACTAAGCCCTCATCACTAGGACAGCGAACTTTACACCACCGAACCCTCATCACTAGGACAGCAAACTTTTCACCACTGAGCCCTCATCACGAGGACAGTGAACTTTTCACCACCGAGCTCTCATCACTAGGACAGCGAACCTTTCACCACCGAGACTTCATCACTAGGACAGCGAACTCTTCACCACCGAGACCTCATCACTAGGACAGCGAACTCTTCACCACCGAGCCCTCATCACTAGGACAGCGAACATTTCACCACGAAGACCTCATCAGTAGGACAATGAATTGTTCATAACCAAGACCTCATCACTAGGACAGCGAACCGTTCACCACCGAGGCCTCATCACTAGGACAGCGAAATCTTCACCACCGAGGCCTCATCACTGGACCAGCGAAATCTTCACCACCGAGACATCATCACTAGACCAGCGAACTCTTCACCACTGACCCCTCATCACTAGGACAGCGAACCATTCACCACCGAGCCCTCATCAATAGTACAGTGAACCGTTCACAACCGAGCCCTCGTCACTAGGACAGCAAACCATTCACGACTGAGGCCTCGTCACTAGGACAGCGAACTCTTCACCACCGAGACCTCATCACTAGAACAGCGAACTCTTCACCACCGAGCCCTCATCACTAGGACTGTGAACTCCTCACCACCGAGACCACATCACTAGGACAGCAAACTTTTCACCACTGAGCCCTCATCACTAGGATAGTGAACCATTCACAACCGAGCCCTCATCACTAGGACAGCGAACTGTTCACCACTGAGCCCTCATCACTAGGACAGCGAACTCTTCACCACCGAGACCTCATCACTAGGACAATGAACTGTTCACCATCGAGCCCTCATCACTGGGACAGCGAACTTCTCACCACCGAGCCATCATCACTAGTACAGCGAACGCTTCACCACCGAGACCACATCACTAGGACAGAGGACTTTTATCCACCGAGACCTCCTCACTAGGACAGCGAAATTTTCACCACCGAGACCTCATCACTAGGATAGCGAACTCTTCACCACCTAGCCCTCATCACTAGTACAGCGAACTCTTCACCACCGAGCCCTCATCACTAGTACAATGAACTCTTCACCACCGAGAATTCATCACTAGGTCAATGAACTGTTCAGCACCGAGACATCATCACTAGGACAGTGAACCTTTCACCACTGAGCCCTCATCACTAGGACAGTGAACCATTCACCACCGAGCCCTCATCACCAGGACAATGAACTCTTCAACACAGAGCCCTCATCACTAGGAAAGCGAACTCTTTGCCACTGAGCCCTCATCACTAGGACATCGAACCGTTCACCACCGAGCCCTCATCACTAGGACAGCGAACTCTTCACCACCGAGACCTCATCACTAGGACAGCGAACTGATCACCACCGAGACCTCATCACTAGGACAGCCAACTCTTCACCACCGAGCCCTCATCACTAGGACAGTGAACTGTTCACCACCGAGACCTCATCACTAGGACAGCGAACTCTTCACCACCGAGACCTCATCACTAGGACGGCGAACTCTTCACCACCGAGACTCCATCACTAGGACAGCGATCTTTTCACCACTGAGACCTCATCACTAGGACAGCGAACTTTTCATCACCGAGCCCTCATCACTAGGACAGCGAACCGTTCACCACCGAGCACTCATCACTAGGACAGCGAACCATTCACCACCGAGCCCTCATCAATAGTACAGTGAACCGTTCACCACCGAGCCCTCGTCACTAGGACAGCGAACCGTTCACGACTGAGGCCTAGTCACTAGGACAGCGAACTTTTCACAACCGAGACCTCATCACAAGGACAGCGAACTCTTCACCACCGAGACCTCATCACTAGGACAGTGAAATCTTCACCACAGAGCCCTCATCACTAGGACAGTGAACTCCTCACCACCGAGACCACATCACTAGGACAATGTACTGTTCACCACTGAGACCTCATCACTGGGACAGTGAACTCTTCAACACTGAGCCCTCATCACTAGGACAGCGAACTTTACACCACCGAACCCTCATCACTAGGACCGCAAACTTTTCACCACTGAGCCCTCATCACGAGGACAGTGAAATTTTCAGCACCGAGCTCTCATCACTAGGACAGCGAAACTTTCACCACCGAGCCTTCATCACTAGGACAGCGAACTCTTCACCACCGAGACCTCATCACTAGGAGAGCGAACTCTTCACCACCGAGACCTCATCACTAGGACAGCGAACTCTTTACTACCGAGCCCTCATCACTGGGACAGCAAACTCTTCACCACCGAGCCCTCATCACTGGGACAGCGAACTCTTCACCACCGAGCCCTCATCACTGGGACAGCGAACTCTTCACCACCGAGAACTCATCACTAGGACAATGAACTGATCATCACCGAGACCTCATCACTAGGACAGCAAATGTTTCACCACTGAGCCCTCATCACTAGGACAGCGAACCGTTCACCACCGAGACCTCATCACTAGGACAGCGAACTCTTCACCACCGAGACCTCATCACTAGAACAGCGAACTCTTCACCACCGAGCCCTCATCACTAGGACAGTGAACTCCTCACCACCGAGACCACATCACTAGGACAGCAAACTTTTCACCACTGAGCCCTCATCACTAGGACAGCGAACCATTCACAACAGAGCCCTCATCACTAGGACAGCGAACTGTTCACCACTGAGCCCTCATCACTAGGACAGCGAACGCTTCACCACCGAGACCTCATCACTAGGACAGCGAACCATTCACCACCGAGCCCTCATCAATAGTACAGTGAACCGTTCACAACCGAGCCCTCGTCACTAGGACAGCAAACCATTCACGACTGAGGCCTCGTCACTAGGACAGCGAACTCTTCACCACCGAGACCTCATCACTAGAACAGCGAACTCTTCACCACCGAGCCCTCATCACTAGGACTGTGAACTCCTCACCACCGAGACCACATCACTAGGACAGCAAACTTTTCACCACTGAGCCCTCATCACTAGGATAGTGAACCATTCACAACCGAGCCCTCATCACTAGGACAGCGAACTGTTCACCACTGAGCCCTCATCACTAGGACAGCGAACTCTTCACCACCGAGACCTCATCACTAGGACAATGAACTGTTCACCATCGAGCCCTCATCACTGGGACAGCGAACTTCTCACCACCGAGCCATCATCACTAGTACAGCGAACGCTTCACCACCGAGACCACATCACTAGGACAGAGGACTTTTATCCACCGAGACCTCCTCACTAGGACAGCGAAATTTTCACCACCGAGACCTCATCACTAGGATAGCGAACTCTTCACCACCTAGCCCTCATCACTAGTACAGCGAACTCTTCACCACCGAGCCCTCATCACTAGTACAATGAACTCTTCACCACCGAGAATTCATCACTAGGTCAATGAACTGTTCAGCACCGAGACATCATCACTAGGACAGTGAACCTTTCACCACTGAGCCCTCATCACTAGGACAGTGAACCATTCACCACCGAGCCCTCATCACCAGGACAATGAACTCTTCAACACAGAGCCCTCATCACTAGGAAAGCGAACTCTTTGCCACTGAGCCCTCATCACTAGGACATCGAACCGTTCACCACCGAGCCCTCATCACTAGGACAGCGAACTCTTCACCACCGAGACCTCATCACTAGGACAGCGAACTGATCACCACCGAGACCTCATCACTAGGACAGCCAACTCTTCACCACCGAGCCCTCATCACTAGGACAGTGAACTGTTCACCACCGAGACCTCATCACTAGGACAGCGAACTCTTCACCACCGAGACCTCATCACTAGGACGGCGAACTCTTCACCACCGAGACTCCATCACTAGGACAGCGATCTTTTCACCACTGAGACCTCATCACTAGGACAGCGAACTTTTCATCACCGAGCCCTCATCACTAGGACAGCGAACCGTTCACCACCGAGCACTCATCACTAGGACAGCGAACCATTCACCACCGAGCCCTCATCAATAGTACAGTGAACCGTTCACCACCGAGCCCTCGTCACTAGGACAGCGAACCGTTCACGACTGAGGCCTAGTCACTAGGACAGCGAACTTTTCACAACCGAGACCTCATCACAAGGACAGCGAACTCTTCACCACCGAGACCTCATCACTAGGACAGTGAAATCTTCACCACAGAGCCCTCATCACTAGGACAGTGAACTCCTCACCACCGAGACCACATCACTAGGACAATGTACTGTTCACCACTGAGACCTCATCACTGGGACAGTGAACTCTTCAACACTGAGCCCTCATCACTAGGACAGCGAACTTTACACCACCGAACCCTCATCACTAGGACCGCAAACTTTTCACCACTGAGCCCTCATCACGAGGACAGTGAAATTTTCAGCACCGAGCTCTCATCACTAGGACAGCGAAACTTTCACCACCGAGCCTTCATCACTAGGACAGCGAACTCTTCACCACCGAGACCTCATCACTAGGAGAGCGAACTCTTCACCACCGAGACCTCATCACTAGGACAGCGAACTCTTTACTACCGAGCCCTCATCACTGGGACAGCAAACTCTTCACCACCGAGCCCTCATCACTGGGACAGCGAACTCTTCACCACCGAGCCCTCATCACTGGGACAGCGAACTCTTCACCACCGAGAACTCATCACTAGGACAATGAACTGATCATCACCGAGACCTCATCACTAGGACAGCAAATGTTTCACCACTGAGCCCTCATCACTAGGACAGCGAACCGTTCACCACCGAGACCTCATCACTAGGACAGCGAACTCTTCACCACCGAGACCTCATCACTAGAACAGCGAACTCTTCACCACCGAGCCCTCATCACTAGGACAGTGAACTCCTCACCACCGAGACCACATCACTAGGACAGCAAACTTTTCACCACTGAGCCCTCATCACTAGGACAGCGAACCATTCACAACAGAGCCCTCATCACTAGGACAGCGAACTGTTCACCACTGAGCCCTCATCACTAGGACAGCGAACGCTTCACCACCGAGACCTCATCACTAGGACAATGAACTGTTCACCATCGAGCCCTCATCACTGGGACAGCGAACTTCTCACCACCGAGCCCTCATCACTAGTACAGCGAACGTTTCACCACCGAGACCACATCACTAGGACAGAGGACTTTTATCCACCGAGCCCTCCTCACTAGGACAGCGAAATTTTCACCACCGAGACCTCATCACTAGGACAGTGAACTCTTCACCACCGAGCCCTCATCACTAGTACAGCGAACTCTTCACCACCGAGCCCTCATCACTAGGACAATGAACTCTTCACCACCAAGAATTCATCACTAGGTCAATGAACTGTTCACCACCGCGACATCATCACTAGGACAGTGAACTTTTCACCACTGAGCACTCATCACGAGGACAGTGAACCGTTCACCACCGAGCCCTCATCACTAGGACAGTGAACTCTTCACCACCGAGCCCTCATCACTAGGACAGCGAACTGTTCACCACCGAGACCTCATCACTAGGACAGCGTACTCTTCACCACCGAGACCTCATCACTAGGACGGCGAACTCTTCACCACCGAGCCTCCATCACTAGGACAGCGAACTTTTCACCACCGAGCCCTCATCACTAGGACAGCGAACTTTTCACCACCGAGCCCTCATCACTAGGACAGCGAACCGTTCACCACCGAGCCCTCATCACTAGGACAGCGAACCATTCACCACCGAGCCCTCATCAATAGTACAGTGAACCGTTCACCACCGAGCCCTCGTCACTAGGACAGCGAACCGTTCACGACTGAGGCCTAGTCACTAGGACAGCGAACTCTTCAGCACCGAGACCTCATCACTAGTACAGTGAAATCTTCACCACCGAGCCCTCATCACTAGGACAGTGAACTCCTCACCACCGAGACCACATCACTAGGACGATGAACTGTTCACCACCGAGACCTCATCACTGGGACAGTGAACTCTTCAACACTAAGCCCTCATCACTAGGACAGCGAACT